>NC_057801.1:809458201-809758201 GCF_018294505.1 Triticum aestivum
CTCCTCCACCCCGCCGAGCTTGTCGCCCCGCCTCCTCCTCGCGCTCGCTGGCCACCCTGCCTCCTCCTCCGCCACGCCCCGTCCCGCCTCCACCTCGCGCTCGCTGGCCGCCCCGAGCTTGCCGCCCCGCCTCCTCCCAGCGCCCGCCCCGCCGAGGCACTTGGGGACCGCGCGGGCGCGGGGGGCGCCGCCGCCGTGGCGTCCACCTGCGTGGAGCACGCGTTGGTGCCGTAGGAAGGCCACTCGCAGGGCCGCAGACGTGGGGAGCGCGAGCTCGATGGCCGCGGACGCGGTGAGTGCGAGCTCGACGGCGACAGCTGTGTCGGCTTCATGAAGATGCAGCGTGTGGGGTGGCTGCTGACGCATACACACGCGCGGATGCTCCACGCTGCGGCTGCGCAGCCACGGAGCCGCATCGCCGTCGGCGGAGAGAAGAGTCGTGGCCTCCATCTGTAGCCGTATACTGACGGCGGCGGATGATCGCCTCCGAAGCGTGCCGCGCGCGCTGCTCTGCTGCTACTAGTGGGGGGCACAACAAGTGGGGAATTTTTGCCCCCCCAGGCAAAAAATTTTGCCGGAAGCCCCCCAGGCGGCGAAAAATATGCCTCCTGGGAGGGCCAACGGCTGGAGATGCTCTTAGCGTCAGCATGTTAATATGTGCTTTTCTTCTTCTTTTGCTTAGCTTTAATTTGCACATGGTGAGCCCTAGTGGGTACATAGCCCACTATGATCCGTAAATCTATCTGTAGTATGCTCTACATATTGACATATTGTGTTGCAATATGCTATTACCCCACCTCACATAAAATGGACTTTTGTATTTTTTTTTAGACTAGGATATTTGACAGAGTCAGGGCCGAGAGTCGGGCGCAGGAAGAGGTACGACCAGGTCTTTTTGTGTTTTATTTTCTTTCGTGCCAGCAAGATCATTTGTAGTCAATCTTTCCTGCAGAATACTTTTGGAATTTTCTTTTCTGTCTTCTCAATGAATTAATTTGTTTCCTGTGGAATACTTGTAGAATTTTCGTAGACTTGTGTCTGAAGACAGTCCTGTCACAAGGGATAGTGAATGGGATTCCTCAGTGGTATGAATAGGCATCTATGTCACAAACTCGTAATTTGGATGGTATGTCACGCATTTGGTATAGGTATGGATGCTCACAGAACATAAATCGTTGCCTATCAGGATGCTCTATGTTCGTGCTGTGCAATGGTGAAAAAACGTAAGGTATGGTATTTTCCAACATAGAAATTCAGTTGCAGTGTGAATAGCATATTTATATCTTAATAACATGGTCGAGCTGTTTATGCTACGTTACGATTCATTTATGTTATATATAAATCGGCCACATTCCTAATGATGGTGAAGAATTACATTGTTTAGCCTGCTCGGGGACCATCATCTACCACTATTGGTCAACAGAAGAGCCAACTACAACAAATAGCTGGAGTTGCTCTCGACATCAAAGATGCAGCAGAGACAGTTATTCAGAACATGGAGGCTTGCATTGAGATTGATAAATGTGTTAGTACAGTAAGTGCTCTCCTATCAAAGCTCGACAACACAGAGATGGTGGAGGAACAAGCGATGAAAAATGCCCTAAATAAGCTTCTTAAGATCTTCCGTCGCGCCCACACACTCATCATGGCCTGCCAGAAAAGCGGTGTTGTCACCATGCTCGTCTGCAGCCCGCCATGCAAATTATCCAAACAGCTAACTGTAGTATTGGATCAATTGGTGCCTAACATCAACGCTCTGATTGCGGTCATCGTCAACAGCTGCACCGTCCGTCCCCACAGGTATTACGTACCATTACTGATGTTTGTTAGTACACGACTACACGTACAGAATAGCCAGTGTCCTGTGGTTGAAAGAACTAGACATCATAAAAACAAGCCGAACGTATATGTTTTAGAATTTCCTACATGTGAAACCTAGTGTGTGAGATTTTTTCATTTATAGACTTGCTTTTTAAACATGCTGACGCACAAATTTTACTATAATTTATACATATTTTAAAAAACCCAGACAAACGTCAGTTGTAAGACAATAATAATCTGACGAGATAATGAAAAAACTAGGGATAACACTTGGCTGTATCACGTATGCCACTAGTAAATTTGTGGTCAATGATCCTACCAATCAGAAATCTGTTATATACCAACCTTACTCATTATCCTTAATTTCTCACTTTTCAAACAACAATTGTCTACATAGATAAATACTACAGTACCTCTATTATTATTAAAATTTCATGCATTAACTTAATGAATATAGAAGATTACTAATCTTCCTATCTTCTATCTTGATTTAAGTATGTATTGTTGAAAGTAATGATAGACTGATCAAGTAATGACATTTAACACGACAAGTCTAAATAGTTTTTAAAAGTACAAGTCAAAGTTTGATGCAGTCGAAATATAAGATTGGTGCTGTCAGAAAATAAAATGAAATAAAAACAGGAAATTGTGGTGAGTGGAGTCCCAATCCCTTCAATTTCCTCTCCAAACAAAACGCTCAAGGTCAAGGACAATAATTTTCTCATTTGTCCTCCTGTAGTATAAATCTTGATTCTCATTATCTCTGATATCTTGAACTCTAAACTTCACTGATTTATGATTTTCTTGAATTTTATCCGCTAACTATTTGTATTTTGGGGTTTTGAAATAGATACAAGCGTACCAGAAATACGCCTGCAGCACCCCGAGCACCAACAAACACTACTGGAATCAACCTATACGCCGGGTGCCACGGACACTCGGCAAAGGATCAAATACTGCCGGCAAAGCCTTTGCCGGCGTAGAGGTCTTCGGCAAACAGAAATTTACCGAGAGCCAATCACCGGATACTCGGCAAAGAGTTTACTGAGTGTCGAACAGTGCCACTCGGGAAAATAAAGTGTCTGACGGTCACCCGACGGAAAAGGCAGCTGCTACGTGTTCATGGGATTTACCGAGTGTGCACAAGAGGTACTCGGCAAAGCCTTGCGAGCAAAATAAAAAAAAGGCGCCGACGAGGGCACCGGTTGTAGCCGTCGCCGTCGCCGTCGCACAGCTGGGACCTCGAGCTGCCGCGAGACAGGAAAAGGCCGACGAGGCAGGGGCCGCGTACGCCGCGCAGTGCCACTGCGCTGCCGAGGCTGGGATCTCACGCCATCGTGTCGCACCTCATGCGCCAGGCGAGACGGGAGGAGGCCGGCAAGGCAGGGCCCGCGTACGCCACGCGATGCCGCTCCTCTGCTGAGGAGGATGCCCTACTACCGCCCTCGATGGGCTCCATGGCCGCCGTCGGGCATGGCCCGTTCAGGACTTCAGGTTCGCCAGGCACCCCATGGCCACCGGGAGCGAGCAGGGCGGAGCGGTGTCACCGGCGGCGGATCCCAGGGTCGCTGTCCAGCCAGCCATCTTCCCGGTTCTTGAGCTCGTAGCCCTTCCCTCATCTGCGCCGGCGTGAAGAAGAGACCAGGAGAGAGATGTGTGTGGGTGAAGAGTGAAGAGACAGCGGCAATGCTACACGTACAAACGATTTACAGGCTTTTACGGGATGATTAACCTTGATTGGTCAATAGGTGAGCGGGGCGGCCCACCCTCCTAAAAATCAGGGGGAGAGAGGTTTGTGATTGGTTGTTAGATGAAAGGAGCGTGTAAAAACGTGTAAGTCTTTGTATGTCTAGCATTTTTGCCTCTCGCAGGAGAGGTGTGTGTCCGTGAAGAGATAAGGAGAGATAGCATGTGGTGTGAAGGGAAGCCACATCATCGATCCAAACCATCCGCTCCTCGGCCAATCAGGGACGGGGATTTTGTGTTTCTTCGGCTCATGGTTTTACCGAGAGTTGTCTAAAAGGCACTCGACAATAAGTTGATTAAATACAACAGTTGAACCTTTAATTATATCAAAAAATTGACAGGTGTCATGCAATGGTGTATAACGAATACATCATGCCAATTTTCAGTTTTTTGGACTTTGTTTTTATTTTTTTTATTTCTCTCCCAAGGCTCATCCTCTGAGATCGTGGTAACTAAGGGCGTGTTCTGATGTCCTCCGGCTTCACGCTTCAAAAACTTCCCAGACGAAATTGTCCGGAATGGTTTTAGCTCGAGAAGCTGGATTCGAGAAGCTGCTCCTTCCCTACGTGTAAAAAAGAGAAGCAAGGTCGGCCCAGCTCCACCAAAACGTGAAGCATGGAGGTCGCTCTATTTACAGGGAACTGCCGCCGCCAAGTATACCGCTTCGTTGGCTCCCCTCGAAAAGAAACAAAACATCTTGAATCGTTAGGTGAATCCTCGCTTGTACCGCTACCCACTCCTAATTGGGCTGCATCCAGCCGGCCCAACATACGCCTAACAGGCCACAACCCTCTCTCAATTGGGTTGCAACTGTGGGAGAAGCTGTCGATGTCCCGAACGCTCCAGGAATCGCTACCTGAAGTTAGAAGCGAGGATGAGAAGTTGAATCTATGGAGTTTTGTGAAGCTGGGGAGGATCCGAACACGCCCTAGATCTAGGGTTTTTCATTTTTACTGAGAGCAACACTCGGAAAAGCCACCACGCCACGTCATCGATCCGTGTGCTGTTCTAAGATTGGTTGAGAGTGTGTTTTCTTTCGATCAATCAGAAAAAAGATGACTTTTATCGAGCGTAACACTCGGTAATAGTAAGAAAAAACTAAAAAGTTCATAAAACTTGGGAATGGTCCACCGAATATGGTATATTTTCTGTGAAAATTGAAGTGGTGCCATTTTACACTTTGTTTTTTGTGCTTGCTTTATAAAAAATACCCAATTTTTATACTGGGAAAATGGAAAATGACTTATTTTTACAAAAAAGTTAGAAACTCTATTTGGCAACATTGTTTGTAATGACAAGATGCATTCAGGCACCAAGTTTGGGCACATTATATTAAACTATGCAATGAATATGGCCATCACTTAGTCATTTGACTTGAAATCCATGGATGTTCATAGACATAGCCCATTTTGTGAAGGATTTTTTTTCAAATTAGTCATATGAAAATTTTGGTATTTTTCCTCACAACTAGTACACATAAAAGGACTCCATGCGAAAGGATTGTATTTTTGAAGTTGTATTCATTTTCTTTCTTTTTTTCAAAATGGGGTCAAAATGAATGGCATGGCTATTCATCACAAGGGATGGAATCTCTCAAAACTCTAAGTGGTTCTCCCATATAATGACTATTTGTGTATCTAAAAATATTTTTTGCTAATTTTTATGACAGAGCTATCACGCACTTGCAGTTCAAATTTGAATCACTTTCGTGAAATTGACGTAAAGTCATTTAAATGTGCGAAAGTAGCTAGAAAACTAGAAAATCCATGAAACTTGAGAATTGTGCATAAAATATGGTCTACTTACTGTGATAATTGGAGTGGTGCCATTTTGCACACCCATTTTTGTACTTGCTTCACAAAAAACACCCATTTTGACACTTAGAAAATGAAAATTAATTTTTTATACAAAAAAGTAGGAAACTCTATTTGGAAACATTTTTTGTAATGTCAATATGAGACTATGTGTCTAATTTGGGAACATTATAATAATCTATGCAATGAATATGACCATCACCTTGGTCCTTTAAGTTGAAAGCCATTAATGTTCATACATGATAGTCCGTTTTGTGAAGGATTTTTTTTTCAAATTTGTTATATTGAAAGTTTGGTATTTTTCCTCGCAACTAATACACATAAAAGCACTCCATGTGAAAGGATAGCATTTTTTGAAGTTGTATTCTTTTTCTTTCATTTTCCCAAAACGGGGTTAAAATGGTAGACATGGCTATTCATCACAAGGGGTTGAATCTCTCAAAAATCAAGTGGTTCTCCCATATAGTGACTATTTGTGTACCTAAAAACATTTTTTGCTAAAATTTATGACTAAGCTATCACATACTTGCAGTTCAAATTTGAATTACTTTCGGGAAATTGACATAAAGTCATTTAAATGTGCGAAAGTAGCTAGAAAATTAGAAAATCCATGAAACTTGGGAATTGTGCATAAAATATGCCATTTTGCACCCCGATTTTTGTACTTGCTTCACAAAAAACACCCATTTTTGACACTTAGAAAATGGAAATTGATTTTTTATAGAAAAAAGTAGGAAACTCTATTTGGCAACATTTTTTGTAATGTCAAGATGCACCTATGTGTCTAATTTGGGAACATTATAATAAACTATCCAATTAATATGGCCATAACCTTGGTCATTTGAGACTATATAAATACTTGGCAAGCCAAAAAAGTGTAATTAATATGGCCTGAAATGAAAAGGTTTTCAACATGGAAATTGTCTGTCTCGTCAAAATGAACAACTTTGATTTTTGGACCATCTTCATCAGAGGACGTATGCAACCTCTACAACCAAAACCGTGCAGTTTAGCGAAGACACCCTTTTGCTGAGTGTGACACTCGGTAAAGAAGCCCTGTTTGCCGAGTTTTGTTATTTTATTGAGTGTTTTGTCCACGACACTCGGCAAAGTGCCTATTTGCCGAGTTTTGCGTTTTTGCCGAGTTAAGCACTCGGCAAAGATACTATTGCCGAGTGTCCGACATAATGCACTCGGCAAAGAGCCTAACACTCGGCAAAGAGGAAAATTCCAGTAGTGAAATATTCTATCAGCAAGGTAAAAAACCTGCTTTGGCCATGTTGGTCTATTGTGCTAGAAAAATCGTAGGTCTTGCTTGTTCAAACTATCGCGCATTCTTAATTCCGATCAATTGCCCTCCCCTATTTCAGACAAACTTCGGGAGGTGTTGCAGCCTCTCTGTCCAAATTTGGAGATTGGGATAACAGCAGGTAGAGACTAATTATTGCCATTTGAAGCTGTTAGCAAACTTGACATCTCTTATTGTTCTCACCAAGCAGTATGCAACTTTGCTTAAAAAGTGGAGGACATAAATAGTGGAATTGTGTAATTAGAGTCCGTCAAATAAGTTTTGGGGATTTCATGGAATGATAAAAGAAATCATGTACAATCTCTAGATCTCCCTCCTACGGTAAAATGCCGGTCGCTCGAACATGAGCAAGGTATTTCCCATAAGGAAAACAGCATATTTCTAGGAGTGGTTTGCACCATATATCAGTTTGAGTTGTGAACTTCATTAGTTCCTTCGATTGGGATCTGGGACGAGCATGATTAAATCATTGCGAACTGTACATTCTTATCCTAACGTCTTACGCTTTCCTAATTAACTACTACTTCCTCAGTCCGAAAATACTTGTCATCAAAATGGATAAAAAGGATGTATCTAGAACTAATACATTCATTTTTATCCATTTTCATGACAAGAATTTTCGGACGGAGGGAGTACTTGGTGATACCCTTCTAAACCGGTGAAAAATCCACGAAAAATATCTCTGTGGGACTGAATTTATCATAGTTGCAGTACAGTAACCCTCTTACCAGAGTGGTTATAGGAGCCTCCAAAGTGCCAACGCTCCGCCGTACATCACCACGTAAGTGGTTGCAGTACTCTCCGGTCGCTCGCCGGCGACCTGCTCTCTCCGTCTGCCGCGCCAACTGCCGGCACCATGGACAGAGCAATCCGGCGGGAGGCATCTTGGGATAAAGAATGCCCCCCGCTGGTGGGGCGGAGGAAGGAAGGAAGACGGCGGAGGGTTCCGGCGCGCCGGCGTTTTCCCTGCGATTTTGGGGATCTCTTGATGAGAAGAAGCGCTGTTTTATTTCTATTTTTTTCTTCCTTTTTTAAGACATTCGGTGTTTTTTTGCATTTTCTGTTCGGGGGAGAACGACGACGACGAAGCCCATCAGGTGCAGCCCACAATAGCGGGAAGCTCAATAAAATTTGTCACTCGTTCCTTCTAGGCCCACGTGATGTAACACTGCGAACTAGTAGTACCACATTCTTGTCTCAAGATTCTAAAAAAAAAACATTCTTGTCTAAAAAAAAGGAGTACCACATTAGAATTTCACTAAAAGAATAGTAGTACCAATTCTAAAAAAATGACATCAGATTTTTAGGGACCTCGAGCGAACGCTCTCGTGCACGTCGAATTCCGTGCACGAATAATAAAGCGTCTGCTTCCGCACACCCCCTTCGAGCAAACAAAGAGCTGACAACAGTACACGGTTCGCTCACGATGGCAATCTGAGCGAACACAATTCGAAATGGGAAATTGTTTGAGCATTCCAGTTTTCACCATTTTACGTTGATATAGCATGTCAATTTCCTTCAGCAACACGACAAATTCAGAGCATGGCTATTATCACCATTTTCTTTTTTTGATTGGCAGTTCTCCGTGTGTTGCTTTCATGCATCATGGCATTTTTTTGAGTATTTTTAGATATAATATGATATTTTTTTAATCTAGAATATGGTAAATTCTTATTTAACAACATGGCTATCCAGACACAATGCCCATGCACTCAGATCGATAGGTTTGTGCCGTCCCATTAGCCTCATCCATCTTTTGGTTTTGGGAAAGCTACGGAAGCTTTCTGCCGAGTTTTGGGAGGCTTCCAGAAGCTTTCGTTCATATGTTTTTTCTCCACGTCTCCTCCCCCCACATCTCCTCCCTCCACGTCTTCTCCCTCCAGGAGCCTCCTCCCTTCACGTCTTCTTCACCGATCACAGTCTGATTTCGAGAAGGGGCGCCGCCGCAGGTGACAATCTCCATGGTGGCCTCCTCACGTCCCAAGTCAGGTGAAGTATACTCCCGGTATCTGATTTTTCAGCGCTCGGCCTCTTACATGACAAAACCATTTTCCAGCATCCCTATGCATGATTCAACGACTAGGATATCAGGTTCAGCTAGACCTGGGCACCGAATCGCCGCGTTCTCTAGTTATCTATCGCCATCAGTTACCAACCAGAATGGATAGAGATGCCAACACCCATATCAATAGCAATGTAAGTTTGTAGATTTTGCTGAGGGCAAAGTTATCAATGTAAATCTAAAGTGGTTTCTGTCAGGAAAATTGTGACCGATGCTGCCGAGTGGATACAAGCGTGGTGGTGATGGAATCTAAATTAAGTGCATTCTAACAAAATTAATAGATGATCCGCACCAAACATATTATAATAATAACCTACGAATAAGATCTAGGAAAAAATTCCTAAGGATCTCAGCCTCGAAAATTTCTCTAAAAAAACCTTAGAATCAAAAAGGCCTTAATGGTCTTATGCTTACATGTCACTCCTTTCTTGTTTGGCAGCCTTTATGTAGATGTAGTACAGCAAATTGTGCCACTTTGGCATGCGTTCTGTCTATTCTCGATGCCCAACAATGTATTATTAAGTTAGAAAGACGAACATGGACAAACTGTAGGACATCATAACCATCAAATCACTGCTTTCCTACATCTAAATAATCAAACTGTGGGCATGGTACTTCTCTGAAGCAACCACTTTTTTTTCTCTGCAGGACCCAGTCTTGTGTGGCGCACCAAGGAGAGAATACAATATGGCAATATTAAAAATAATGACGGTGATGTCAAGAGGAAAACGATGTGGTAGTGCATTATAAAAAGTGATGGCGGCACTATCAATGGCACATCATAACAAGGTTGGCCGTTTTATTTTAGCATGCCGTCTCGCAGTCTCCTAATCCTTCCCTGGAGCCCACCTGGTGTGGGAGCTTCTAGCACTGGGTCTGTCCTTTATGCCGTATTGCAGTCTGTCCATTCACGTTTCTTTGACACTTCCAGAGAAGACCCTGTCACCGGTGGGAGCAAGCGCGTTATCTGTGTCCAGAACAGATTAGTTCATTTATTCGAGAAGACTTGCTCCCGAGCCGATACTGGAATCGCTCGTTTCGAGAAAGACATGTGCAGGGGAAAGAAAAGGAGAATTAATCCAAGAAATCAGGTTAGTGCTACAACTGCTAATCGGCTTATTACTTGTTTTCATGAATTCCTCAGTTTATTAATTAGTTCATGTCATTAGAATTGATCTGTGCCTAGTCCCTACGATGGTCGATGCAGTGGGCACCGTGACCAAGATTGTGGAAGTTGCACTAAAGATCAAGAAGGCTGCAGACACGGTGAAGCAGAATGAAGATGCCTGCAAGCAAATAAAAAGCCGCGTGGAGATACTCAGTACTACGTTGTCGCAGCACCAGAATAACACAGAGCTAATGAACAACTCGGCAGTGAGGCTCGCACTTGATGCGCTGGCCGATATCCTTGGTGAGGCCTTGAAGCTCGTCACCGACTGCCAGGAGGAGGACACCAACTTCCCGTGCCTTCTCTACAGTTCCGGGAAACTGTCCCAAGAGTTAATGAAGGTGGAGCAACATATATCCAATAAGAACATGGATGCGACGTTGGCCATCATTGCTTTCCTTTTACCTAAACCAATTGGTCCAGTCAGTTTACCTCCAGCTCAACAGGTATGATTCATTCAGAACTTTTGTCATCCTTGCGTGATACTAATGTCTTCCAGAGTGCTCATTTGAATGGCAAGACAAATTGACATGCTATCCAAGTAACTCTCCAGCTGAACCAATGTCCAGGCTTCCAGCATACACACCTCCTCCCCCTACCCATGAATTATACTTTTGACTTCTTCCAGCATCTCCCTTGTAATGGCGTTCGGCACTATTGGAACTTCTATCGATGGGACCTACCACACACTAACTGGGCCGATGCTAAACTGACCCAAAGAGGTTTGACGTGTTACAAAATGGTTAGGTCGGCCAGAGAAGGTCATACCAGTGACTTTTTTGCTAATTAGACTGGCATTGTCCATGGAAACTCATATTAGAGGCTGTAGAGTGAGGATGGCAATCAGAAGTGGACCGGTCACACGAAAGATTAAGCTCCTACCCCCCTCTCCCCTCAAACTCTTCAATAATTGTCAGTATTTCAAGTCAGGAACACCCCTACCATCATTGGACACAATGGAAAGGCACGTGTTCTAATCATGACTTGGAGTGGTAAATAATCTCTTTCCTCGTATATATTTTCACGTCCGACCTTACTTACATGTCCCTTCAGAATTTTCAGGATTGTCATGTCGGCAAACAAGCGCCTTTCCAGTTCTTAGCAACGCAACCACCAAATACGCTCCAACAGGTACCATACAGTACATCCCTAAGTACAATATGATGCTCGAGTAATATTATGTTTTGAATCATATATCCAGATTCGGTCTACTAAGTGAGTAATAGTAATTCTATGGTATAATGGAGTATACATGAATGATATTATGTGTGGTTATGATGCTGATGCAGATGTGCAGACAAATTCAAGACGAGAGTGATGTGGATGTTCAGATTGACTCATTTGTATGTTTTGTTTCCCACTTGTTGTACATAACTTACTGGAAAAATATGACGCAATTTTCTGGATAGAATGTTCATCCTGCTATATTTGGACACTCTCATGGCAAATATTGTTTCAAGATCAATGATCAAAATACACGAACATTTGTACAACACATGCATATGTATTCAAACAACAGACGTTTGCATCATATTGATCTTAACTCCATATATCATATAGAGATAAGCTATAGCATGGTAGCGTCAAAACCAGGAACACTACTAGCACGTGGAAACATACACAAAACTAGGTGATTTTCACGCACGTTGCAGCGGGAATTGAAAGGTTAATTTCAAAAGAATTGTATATGGAGAAAATGACTAAATAAAATGCTATTATTTTGAAATGTAGAAATGTTCCTAACTTGCATTGTGTGTGAACAATGGGAATACATGTAGGCTGGACCAAATTAATTGCAATAATTAAATTGGGTACATCTTAGCCTTTAGAAAGTAAGCAAATTAAATCATGTTCGACGTACTACGTATGTCTAGTAACAAATAATAGACATGCTGATGTGATCTACATGGCTGAAAAAATATTGCTAGTGTATGGTCACATGGAACATTTGATAAGGTAGAAGGCCTGCATGTTGAGAAAATTAGAGGTACTGGGATACAAAAAATAGACATGATGATGTGGTCTACATGGCTGAAAATATTTTTAGTGGATGTTGACGTGGCACACTTGGTGAGGCGGAAGGCTTGCATGCTAACAGAACAACTTAATCTACTAAATCTAATGGAGGAAAATATAAGCTTGAAAATCAATAAAAAATCAATGAAGTGTCTAAAATAGAAAAAAAAAACTTTTGAAATACAGTTAAAAATGTCATTTCAAACAAAAATATGAAGAATGTATCATGTGGCAACTCTACGTGCATAGACTAATGCAAAAGTAATTATAATTTATAAGTTATATACATGGTTTGATTATGTGGCAAACTTAAATGCAAGGCATAGTGAGGATGCTGAGGACTGTATGCACGTTGAGAGAAGACTTAAATGCATGACTTTATGGGGACCTTGAGGTGGATACTTTGCATGTTGAAGAATTAAGATGAACATTTTAAGAATGATGCTAGAGCTATCCCTTAACCATGTCCAAAGAAATTAAGACTAGTACAAACTAGAAAAGATGGATGTCCTTGAACAATATAGCTAACGTGAAGGTAGTAGCAATTTAGGTAACGCTGTAACGCTGCTGGGGAAAGACATTGAAGTTTGGGTGCAAATAGTAGCGATCAGTCATGTGAAGCCGTCACGGAGAGAAACCAGTTATAAAATGCATGATTAAGGGGTATGCGTAGTACCTTAGTGGTCAGCATGTGAATACGTGTTTTTTTTCTTTTGCTTAGCTTTAGTTTGCAGATGGTGGGCCCTAAGGGCAACTCTAACCGAACCACCTAAAAATAACGCAGGATCCGGCGGAGTAAACTCTTAGTGGAGTATCTTTACTCCACTAAGATTTCACCGGACCGACTCCTATATATAATGGAGTAAACATAAATTTGTATAAATTCAACCTAGTTTCAACCAAAATTTGCATAAATTTATAGATAAGTTCAACCTAGTCGAACACATTGTCTTGACAACCGAACATTAAATATAAATTCAAACTTAAACTACACACTTAAAATACACTAAACTTAAACTACACTAGACTACTCATCATCATCATCCTTGTCATTGTAGAGGTAGAACCAATCTTGCCTCGACATGCCACCGCCCAATAGGTCCGAGCCGGTGTTGTCATCGTCGCAGTCGGGGAAGATGTGCCACCACTCCTCGATGTCTAACTCCTCCTCCTGACCGCCCTTGTCACCGCCTTGCACCTTATCACCTTATCACTGGAGATCACGATGATCATCGACTGCCCGCTCCGCAAAGATGGCCCGCTCCGCCTCCACGAGCTCGGGCTGCTGGTGGTGGAGGTTCGCCATGTATTCCTCGTCGGCGGCCTCCGCCGCGAGGCGGTCCTCCCGAGCCGTCGCCTCATCCACCACCCCCGGCACCACGTGGACGAGGTGGGTGTACCGCGTCCCCCACGAAAAAGTTGAGCCTCACCGCCATGCCATGGAACCGGACCTGCCACCAGTCGTATTCCAAGGCGGCGAGCTCCGCCATGTGTAACAAGTCGATCCACTTTTTCGTGTGTGTCTCCCGGTCGGTAGTCTCTACCACTCAAGTCTCCCACGCGCGCTCGCGGGCGCCAAGGTATTTCCTCTGCGGCTGCCATGGCGGAGGGAAGTCCGGGAAGTCGGAGAAGCGAGCAAGGGGCACGACAGTGGCGGCTCGAGGATGTGGCCTGGCGGGGCGTGGCGGCGTGGATCCGAGCTACGGATCGACGGCAGGAAGCGCCGGCTATGCAGTCCAGCCATTCGGAGAAGGGTGGCGCTCAGGGAATGGCAGGTGTGCCGACAACAGGGATGGGGGAGGAGAAGAGGCAGAGGAGGTGGACATGAAGAGGAGGGGAGTGGCGCTTTTTTTTACTCGGCAGTGGAGCCGTGGAGTAACAATAAGGGAATCGGAGCCCGCGAGGATATTTTTTACTCCTCGAACGCCGATTGGGGATCAGCTAGGTACCGGTTAGTGGAGTAAAACCGGATTTTTACTCCTCTGTCCGGTTATTGTGTATCGCTTAGAGTTGCCCTAATGGGTACTTAGCCCACTATAATCCGTATATTTATCTTAGTATGCTCTACATATTGTGATGCAATATGCTATTACCCCACCTCACCTAAAAATGGATTTTTATATATTTTCTAGACTACGATATTTGACAGAGCACTCATGGCAAAACGGATGTCCCAGGAAGAGGTACGACCTGGTCTTTTGTGTTCTCTATACAAGCAAAATAATTTGGTAAATTCAATCTTTCCTGCAGAATACTAGTAGAATTTTATTTGCTGTCTTCTCGATGAATTAATTTGTTTCCTGCGGAATACTTGTAGAATGAAGTCAATCCTGACACAAGCTTAAGGGACAGCAAATGGGATTCCTCAGTGGTATGAATATCTATTTCCTCCGTTTCTAAATATAAGTCCTTTTAGAGATTTCAATATGGACTACATACGGATATATATAGACGTATTTTAGAGTGTAGATTCACTCATTTTGCTCCGTATGTACTCCCTCCGTCCCATAATGTAGGATATTTTTAGACAGTAGTGTAGTGTCGAAATGCGTCTTACATTATGGGACGGAGGGAGTAGTTTATATAGGGATCTCCAAAAGAATTGTATTTAGGAATGGAGGGAGCATGTCACAAACTCGTAAATTTGGATGGTATGTCATGCATTTGGTCTAGATATGGATGATGATAACGTCTGGAAATCATTGCCTACCAGGATGCTCTATGTTCGTGCTGCGCAATGGTGAAAAAGCGTAAGGTACATACTTCCCTACATAGACATCCAGTTGTACGTGTGAATAGCATCTCCACGATCTTAGTGCCATGGTCGAGCCCTTTATGGTACCTTAAGGTCATTTATGTTTTATACAATAGGCCACACTATTAATGATGATGAAGAATTAAATTGTGCAGCCTGCTGCTCGCCGAACACCCTCTACCATACTACAAAAAATAGCTGGAGTTGCTCTGGACATCAAAGAGGCAGCACGGACGGCTCTTCAGAACACAGAGGCTTGCATTGAGATTGGTAAACGTGTTAGTACAGTCAGTGCCCTCCTATCAAAGCTCGAGAACACAGAGATGGTGGAAAAACAAGAGATCAGAGACGCCCTAAATGAGCTCCTTGAAATCTTCGGTCACGCCCACACACTCGTCATGGCTTGCCAGAAAAGCGGCGTTGTCACCATGCTCTTCTGCAGCCCGCCATGCAAACTGTCCAAACAGCTAAGTGCTGTATTGGATCAATTGGTGCCTAACATCAACGCATTGATTGCAGTCATTGTCAACAGCTGCAACGTCCGTCCCCGCAGGTACTACCATTGCTGCCATTTGTTAGTACATGTACAGAATACCCAGTGTCCAAGCATGGTGCTTCGCCATGCATCCAGCTGTCAAACCAGAAGGAAGCGGTCCTCCCATCCCCTAGCCGTGCGCACGTAGCTGCCGCAAAAATGGTGCGCTCCAGGTGGCCACAGGGCACCGGCAATCCAATCCATGGCCAGTCGGTGGCCGTGCGCTGGCGCCAAAGCCACCGCAGGCGTATCGCCAGCCCCAACCGCTCGAGGTCGAGGATCCCGAGCCCGCCCAGCTCTTTTGGATGGCAGACCCTGGCCCAAGCCACCGTGCAATGTCCACCGTTGCACTCCTCTTGGCCCCTCCAGAGCCATGCCCTCCTGAGCCTGTCAATCTGCCTGCGCACCCAGGGAGGTAGCGCTTGTATTGTCATCCAATAGGTGGCGAAGGCAGTGAGAACCGCGTTGAGTAGCACTAGCCTTCCAGCCGCGGCAAACATTTTGAGCTTCCAACAAGCTAGCCGAGCAGCAGCTTGTCTAACAGCGGCTGGAAGTCGATCTTGTGCAGCTTGCGAAGAGACAGCGGGAGCCCTAGGAATTTGCAAGGGAAGCTGCCGCATGGCGCTCCAGGTGGTGCCGTGGCGAGCTCCACGTCAAAGCGGTCACCATTGATTGGCAAGATCGTGCTCTTTTGGAAGTTCACCCGCAGACCGGTGGCATCCCTAAAGGCACTTAGAATTAGACGCAGCGCCCCTACTTTGTTTTTGATAGGGTTAAGATGGCCACATCGTCAGCGTACATGGAGCTACGGAAATTGGGCACCCTGCCTCTGATAAGAGAGAGAAGCCCGTCATCAACCGCCTTCAACAACAGATGCTGTAGCAGCTCCATAGCTAGCACGAACAGCAGCGGTCATATGGGGTCTCCTTGTCGCAGGCCCTTACTGTGTTGTATAGGTGCGCCCGCGATCCCATTAAGCAGCACACACGAAGAGGCCGTGGCCGGAATTAAGGATATCCAAACACACCATCTCTGCCCGAATCCCCGAGCCCGCATCATGTCAAGAAGGTAGGTCCAGGAGACCGAGTCGAATGCTTTGGCGATATCCAACTTCACCAGGAGCATAGGTCGCTTCGTCCGGTGAAAGTGGCGTGCCATTCCTTGGACGAACAGGAAGTTGTCCTCAATGTGGCGGCCCTTGATGAAAGCACTCTGAACCGGTGAGACGAGGCAGTCGATCCGCTAGGCCAGCCTGGTTGCAAGCATCTTGGTGAAAATATTCATAATACTATGAACGAGAGTGATGGGCCTGTAGTCTGCCATAGTCTCTGGGGCGCCCACTTTCGGTAGAAGAACAATATGTGCACCATTGATCGCCCGAAGCCCTACCCCATTCAGCCCATGCAGCTGTTGGAACGCGAGGACCAGGTCATGGAGGATGATGCCCGAGGAGGCCTTGAAGAAGGCTCTGGAGAAACCATCCGGGCCCGGCGCGCGGTCTGCCGGCAGTTCATCGATGGCCGCCTTGATCTCATCCGTCGAGAAAGGCAACTCAAGCTCTTGCAAGTCCACCTGCGACAACCCAAGCAGATCACAATTGGTCACCGAGGTTGTGGCCGCCGCAGTGCCTTGCAAAGCTTTGAAAAAACTAGCAGCGAACTCCTCCTTGTGTCGCTGCTTAGTGGCAAGCACGCCATCCCTGGAGAGTGACGCAATGTAGTTTTTCCTTCTCCGCGAATTCGCTTTAATGTGGAAGAACTTAGTATTGGCGTCACCCGCCCTAAGCCAGCGGACGCGCGCCCTCTGCTTGGCCTTGATGCGCTCGATAACCACGAGTCCCAGAATCCTAGACTTGAGATCTTTCTGCAGTTGAAGCTCGTCCGGCGTTAGGCGCCTGTTTTCTTGCGCAGCATCCAGCAAGGCGGCAGTATCCTGCGCCATAAGAAGCTGCAGCCTCGTGTCTCCAATGTGGTGCTTGTGCCGGCGGTTGATGTAGCACGCTCGGACATGGGCGCTGAACTCTCCAGGCTCGCTGATGAAGCAGAGTTGCTATGCCAGACGCGCCTGTGCCTGTTGCTGTTGCGTCATGCCCACCTTGGACTTGGCGATCCGAGCACTGGCCCTGCGCGGGGGTGCAGGAGTGGGCACCATACGAACAGGGGCCGGGCTCTCTTCCTCCGGCGAGGGCGGCTCGACTGGCAGCGCTCCCATGATGGAGGCCGGCAGCATGTTGAAGACCTTGCAGAGGAAGGTTGTGGCTCCATCCACCTCGAGCGCTTGCATCTGCGAGGCCAGCTGCTCCGTCGTCATGAGCCGCTCCCGCCTGTTGGCCATGTCCGCAACAGGCAAATGGAGCTCAACGCTTGGGGGGCGGCAAACTCCAACGAGGGTGCAGGCACGAGGTAGCCCAAGTTGGGCCAGGGTTTGCGAGCCAGCCCATCGCTCAAGCAGGTCAGCTGCAGCCCCTCCTGGGCGTGCTGTGGACCTGCGCCCTCCTCCACATCAGCATGGCCGAGCCAAGCAGGGGCCGGCTCTAGCTCTCCGGGCAAGAAATCGGCCCATGGCACGATCTCCGAGGAGAGATGGGAAGAAGTGGGCATCCAAGCGTGGTCCTCCTCTCCCGTGGCAGCAGCGGTCCCGTGCGGCTTCCATGCGGCCATTGCCTCGAGGTCGAGCAGAAACGGATCAGTCCGGGTGAGCTCGCTCCATGCCGCTTCCACCTCAGCCTGGAAGGAGGACATGTCAGGCTCCACCGAAAAAACGGGCACGCCCAGCAGGGCCCCGGTAGGGGAAACGTCATCGTTGGCCGGAGCGCCCTGCAGGACTGGCAGCGTGAGCACAGCCCGCAGCGCGTCGTCTTGGGGCAGGCAGGAACGAGGCGATCGAGGCCCATCTTCATGGTCCCTCCCCTGTCGCCTTTCTCTGGAGCGAGACCGGCTGCGACGGCCAGAGTTGTCCGAGCCAGGGCTGGTGCTGCGGCCTGACAGGGCGTCGGGGGGCGAGGCACTCCTGCGACGCCCGTGGTTGCCAACTGGTCCATCGTGCTGGCGCTGAACGGCATCGCGCGCCGTTCCGTTCGCACGGCAGCCCAGCAGGCCACCGCGCCAGCCGGAGCGCAACCTGGCCCGTCGGCGCCCACAGGCTTCAGGAGGCTCGTCGTCGTCATCACGGGGACGGTGCGGGGCCACACAGCGGCGGCCCGTGCCCCTGTGCCCATCTTCAACCCGGCGCTCCTAACGGAAGCGGTCCCGCAGCAGCCACTCCGTGCTAGCACCAGGTGGTCGCTAGGACAGGGGCGTCTAGTCGAGGGTCTCGTCCAGGTGGATGAGGATCGGGTATTGGGGCCCCTGGATCCCCTCCTCCTGAGGGCACCCTTCCGACGGGACTTGGCGGCCGCGCGCGTCGGCCGGCCTGTCGATGATCGAGAAGCCGTTCGCCATGGGGATGTCGTCCGGCGACCAAGCCCAAACCCACGCGAACACGAGGGAGGTGTTGGAGAGCGACGTAGATTGCCGCTCGAGATGATCGACCTTGCAGGACAGGCCGATGGCATCCTGGACAGCCTCCATGCGCCAAGCTTGAACCGAGATCCCCTCGATCGCCAGTCGACAGTACAACCGGGAGAGGCGCTGATGGCTGCGCGCGGCCGGCGACCAGGGTGACAGGGTGAGCACCACTCCCCGGCACGTGGCCACCCCAGCGTCAATCGCGATGTCACGGTGGCGCGCGTGACCAAAGCGCACCAGGAAATCTTCTGGGTGGTGCTTGGATACATGCATCTGGTCCCAGGGAATGTTGAGGTCACGCTCCAGAGCTTTGGCCACCAGCTGCGGGTTGATGTCGTGTCGCACCTCCGACATGATCACCAGGACGGCCGACGCACGCAGGGTATGGGCCGCGTCCTCCATGGACTGAGTGCTGATGGTGAAGGTGGTTCCGGCACCAGGGCATTGCGTTGCCTCACCGGGACGGTAGGCAATGGGGACGAAGGGGCGGGGCAGCTGCTGACCACAGGACGGGATGGGTGGTGCTGAGGGCAATGGCAGGGGAAGGGGGTGCGGCGCCCGGGTGGTGCGGGGGTGGGGCGGGGTTGGAGGTGGAGGGAGCGGGCGGGGTGGCGAGTGATGGGAGCAGAGGCGAGGCGGGCGGGGGGTGGGGGCGGAGGGAGCTGCGTGGGCGGTGGTGGCGGATGCGGCAGCGATGGGGAGAGCACGGCGAGGGGGTGACCGCGGAGCGCGAGCAACGGGGGTCAGCCTGCTTGCCCCGACGAACCTTACAGGAGGGCGCCCGAGCTCGGTGGCTGAACAACCAGCAGTCAGCGCAGCGCACCGGATCACGGCAGTCCGCAGCGCGGTGGTTGGGAGCAAGACACCTCAGGCAGCATCCCCGGAAGCGCCTTAGTTTCGGGGGGGGGGGGGGGGGGGTTTGGGTGGACGGTGCGCTCGGGGCGGGCAGCGCCGGTGAGGTGGTCGCCAGTCCCGGAGGGGAGGAGGCGAGCGGCTCGGTGGCTTCATTTCCTTAAAAGTAAGTATGATAGCTTCATTTCCTTAAAAGTAAGTATGATAATATGGAAGTACTCTCGATGACTAATCAAGTAATGAGATTGCACATGACAGAACATGGCAGATCTAAATAGTTTTCAAAATTAAAAGTCAAAGTTTGATGTGATTGGTGCTGTCAGAAAATAAAATAAAAACAGGAAACTGTGGTGAGTGCTGTCCCAATCCCTTCAATTTCTTCTCCAGCAAAACGCTCACAGACAATAATTTTCTCATTCATTTGTCCTCCTATAGTATTAATCTTGTCTCTTAATATCTCTGATATCTTGAACTCTAAACTTCACAGACCCACTGACTTATGATTTTCTTGAATTTTATCCGCTAACTATTTGTATTTTCGGGTTTTGAAATAGATACAAGCGTACCAGAAATGCACCTGCAGCACCCCGAGCACCAACATATATTCAACCAGAAAGGTAAAAAACCTGCGTTGGCCATGTTGCTCCTATTGTGTTAGAAAATCGTAGTTCTTGCTTGTTCAAACTATTGCGCATTTTCTTAATTCCGATCAATTGCACTCCCCTCTTTCAGACAAACTTCGAGAGGTGTTGCAGCCCCCCTGCCCAAATTTGCAGAATGGGATACGATTCAAGAAGGTTGAGACTAATTGTAGCCATTTGAAGTGTTGAAAGCGTTAGCATATTTGATATCTCGTATTGTTCTCACCACAGCGGTACTATCAGCAACTTTGCTTAACGATTGGAGGACAGCAATAGTGGGATTGTGTGATTAGAGTCTGTTAAATGAATTTGGGGGATTTGATGGAATGATAAAAGAGATCAAGTACAATCTCTAGATCCAACTCCTACGGTAAAGTACCCGTATCTGGAACATGAACAAGGTACTTCCCTCGATAAAAACAGCGTATTTCCAGCAGTGATTTGCATTATATATCAGTTAGAGTTGTTGTGAACTTCATCATTAAGTGATTATTAAGTCATTGCGAACTTTACACTCCTATCCTAACCGCTCTATACCGCATACATAGTCCTACGCTTTCCTACTTTCCTACTAGGTGATACCCATGCTGTGATGGACCCTTATGAACCGGTGGAAAATCCACAAAAAATTGTCTCTGTGGGACTGAATTTATCTCAGTTGCAGTACGGTAACCCTCTTACCAGAGTGGTTGCAGTCGCCTCCCAAGTACGAAAGCCCCTCCGTGGATCACCGTGTAAGTGGTTGCAGTACGGCAACGCTCGCGCGACCGGCCTCCATCTACCTTGTACTCTCCGGTCGCTCGCCGGCGACCTGCTCTCTCCGTCTCCCGCGCCAACGGCCGGCACCTTGGACAGAGCAATCCGGCGGGAGGGATCTTGGGATAGAGAATGCCCCCCGCTGGTGGGGCTGAGGAACGAACGAAGACGGCGGAGGGTTCCGGCGCGCCGCCGTTTTCTCTTAGATTTTGGGATCTCTCGATGAGAAGAAGCAGTGTTTTTTTTTCTGTTCGGGAGAGAACGACGACGACAAAGCCCATAAGATGCAGCCCATAATAGCGGGAAGCCCAATAAAATTTGTCGCTCGTTCCTTCTAGGCCCACGTGATGTAATACTGCGAACTAGTAGTACCACATTCCGTCAAAAAAAAAAAAGTAGTACCACACTCTTGTGTCCAGAAGAAAAGGAATACCACATTCGAATTGTCACTAAAAGAATAGTAGTACCAATTCTACAAAAATGAAATCAGATTTTTAGGGACCTCGAGCGAACGCTCTCGTGCACGATCATAAAGCGTCTGCTTCCGCACACCCCCTTCGAGCAAACAAAGACCTGGCGACAGTACACGGTTCCCTCACGACGATGCAATCTGAGCGAACACATTTCGAGAAGGCAAATTGTTTGAGCATTGCAATTTTCACCATTTTACGTCGATATATCATGGCAATTTCCTTTAGCAACACTGGAAATTCAGAGGGTGGCTATTATCACCATTTTCTTTTAGGATGGCAATTCTCCATGTGTCGCTTGCATGCATCTTGGCATTTTTTGAGTATTTTTAGATACAACATGATATTTTTTTTACTCTAGAATATGGTAAATTCCTATTTAACAACATGGCTATCCAAAGTTCCAAACACAATGCCTATGCACTTAGATCGATAGGTTTCTACCGTCCCATTAGCCTCGTCCATCTTTTTGTTTTGGGAAACTTATGAAAGCTTTTGGCCGAGTTTTGGGAGGCATCTAGAAGCTTTCATTCATGTGTTTTTCTTTTTTGTGTGTGTATTTGTCGCCTTTTTAATAGGTTTTTCTTTATTTTTATCTTTTCATGAATATTTAAATATTATTGATTTTTTTAAATTTTTAATTCTTTCTAAAACATTTGTGAACATTTTTGTAACTACTGAATATTTTGAAATTCACATTTAGAAACAACCTATCATTATTTTTATAATTCATGAACATTTTTTAATTCACAATCATTTAATAAATTTCATGACATAAAATAGGTCGTGAACTTTTTCCATATGCACAACTATTTTTTTAAATTGGAGAACATTTTCCTAATTCGCAATTATTTTTGAAGTTCATGAACATTTTTCTGAATTCACAAAGATTTTTTCATTTCACCAAAATTTTCAAAGTTAACAAAAAATTGATTACCGGTTTTTCCCTAAGACATCAAAGTAGTAGCAGCAGAAACAAAGCGGGAAAAAAATGGAATTTAGAGGTTTTGCATATGCTCAAAAAATAGGTATTGGGTGAAAACTATTTAAGAATAGATGCAGTAGGTTACACTAAACACCCTCGGTTACAAAAAATGAGGCGACAATGTGGCCAACCCTGCTATCGACATCCGATGTCCATGATTTCGTAGGGCACTTCATCCACCAAGCACCAAATCTTTACTCTTCCTATAATTGGTGGTGATTTAGTTTGGTACAAACTTTGTTTATATACTAGATAACTCCGCACGGGTTAATGTGAGAATTTGTAGAGCTGTAAATTTTCAAGAATAACAAATAGAATATATGAGAAAAATACCCATCCACATTGTCACCATATATCAACAGTACTAGTCCTGTCAGTAAATGGTGTTGATTGAATGTTATGTGACACATGACCCTCTAATCCTCTATTATTGGTCAAATGATTTGTTGTTGAACAAATAAAAAAAATAGAGATGCGGAGGGATTGGTGGTTGCATTTGCTTGATGACGTGTATGGGTCTATATATGCCAAAAAGATAAATGTGGATTATTTTTATCTGTTAAGATAATAGGTAGGGTGTTAAAGCTATTTAGAGCAAATATAATAAGTCGATGTAAGTAGGTTATAAGCATTTAAAAATATTCTTGCTAAGTTGGAGGAGAGCATGGAGAATTAGACTATAGATTAAGGGTGTGGATAGATCTTAGTCGACTGAAACTTAACCGACATAACATATAAAAAGGAAAAGGGAAAAATTTCAAAGAAAATTGGGTACAATCTCCATGTAAGATCTCATTAATATAGTTTGATGACATTGTACTTCTGAACAAGAAGGGCTCAACTTTGTCACTTTCACTTACTAATATAGTTGATGGTCAAATTATAATATTTGAACATGTCTTATACAAGAATCTCACATCAATTCACCTATAACTGGAGTCTTTATAATATGAAGTATTTCTGTCTAAGACATAACCAATTAGTTGTAGATATACCTAAAAAGGGCTCATTTTTTAAACTCTTAAAACTAAATAAATTGGTATTGTTTGATACAGGTTCCTTATCGAGCTCGTTTGATGGGTAGAAGTCAAAAGAAACTGACATTGACTATCTTATACTTGGGCTTACATTGGACGCAGAAATGTGCCTGGTCAGATTGACGTCTACCTCCTTCCGCGTGTATGTGATTTTCACACAATATTAAACTACGCTTTGTCTGAGTCAGACCAATCTAAATATGATATCCAGGAAGAAGTTTTAGGAGTATCATAAACTAGATCGGGATCGCGCCTTGGCGCAAAGGTGCCGGTCCTAACGTTTTGGTCAAAGTAGTTAATGCGAAGATCGGAAGCAGGCTTAAGGGTACCGGTCCAAACGTTTTGGTCTAATGCTAAGATCGGAAGCACGCCTTGCAGGTGTTGCCTCACAGCGACTAAAACTTTAATATCACAAAGCGTTTAGAACATCCAAAAGAAATTAAAATAACCGCCCAGAATAATGTGTTTGGTATATATCACAAACACTACAAAGATACATCAAGAGCAAGGTATAGCTGTTGCCCAGGATAACTAAATATAGGGCATATAGATTAAATATATACCACAAGCAAAGTGTAGTTGTTGCCCAGGATAACCATAAAACTAAAGATCACAGAGGCAAAATCTGTACCAAAAGCAAGCCACAATGTTTGCCTAGGACAACTGATTTGTATCAAGTAGTACAAACAGAAAGACATACATTCTATAAATGTTGCCAAGTAGTTTATATCAGCAAGTGTAAGACTAAGTCTCACAAGAGATGTTGTATCTGCTCATAAACACAATGAGATAACAGCCAATTGATAATGATGCTCTGGAAACATCGATATCTACAATAGTATTGACAGTCTGAATCGAGTTAGCAATCTAAATCAACCTACAATCTCTAGCCCCAAAAAATACAAAGGCAGCATAAATCGCAATTAAAAGGATGCTGAGAATAATGACACCGGAATAAATTGGAACAGAGATTAGGGATCGACCTAACCTAGGCCACCACTCACAGAAGTGACGTTGAGGTGCAAGTACTGAATATGTGGAACGGGAGGCTTCAGTACATCACAACAGTGTTGTTGGGAAGAGTGGGAGGAGCCATGAGACCTCGTGCCTTGTCCACCTGCAGCGGTAGCAGCACCTGCTGCTCATCCATATCGGAGCAACTGACTTTGTCCATGGGGACAGCGCCATCTCCCTAATTCAGTTAACCTAGATACACAATAAACAATCAAAGAAGTCAGAATGCATCAACTACTGACTTCAACTCATAAATCAAAGCGGCGTGAAAAGTAAACTGCTAGGCATGCAAGCTAAAACACAAGAACGCAAAGACCATCTAAGAGAATAGAAATACACAGATCAGATAACAATAAGTTTAAAAAATGAAGTACCCAATGTAAATTAAGAGAAAGAGAATAATCAAGATACGGAAAATTAAAAAGAAAACAGAGTAAGGAACATGTAAAGAAGATAACTTCGATACTATTACCTCCATTTGGAAATAAGCGATGAACTAAAGCAGCGTCACTTATTTCTGAACGGAGGGAGTCTACAGTTGCAACTTAGGAAGTTTAGTTGACAAATTATTACCTCTCCTGGGTGAAAGATGGTCTTGTATTTCTTTACAAAAAGTGACACGCTTCCTCATTGAACTGCAGTACATACAGACATCTTGTCAGCTCTATTTTGCGCCCGGGTGGCGAGGCAAGCAGCGGGCAGAAGAGCATTGCGGTGGCCATTGGTTGAACCGCTCCCGTCCTCCCCGGCGACGCCGTTCTCTACAGGGGCCCAGAGATAAACAGGTGACTGGTTATGCACGTCAGGATCAGTAGCGGATCGACCACCCCACTCACCGAACATGAAACTGAATCAGTAAATCAATTAACAAAAAAAGCTATCTCTGACCTTCCAAAAGATGGGCAAACAAAACCACTACAAAAGCTAGCTTTTCCAAACACATTAGGTAATCAAATACCAAACACATCTCTGAAGTTCTTATAATGCTAAATTGGTTGGTCGAAGTTATTTTGTATATTCGTGTGAACATGTCAAGTAGCCTAGAATGGTCTAAGAGCACTCATTGTGAAGCAAACATTTGAAAGCAATGTCAAATCCAATATCTCTACAGCCCAACATTCACATGGCCTGTTCCAAATTCCATGGTTGCCTAAAATTCCATTTCAAGAACTAATGCAAAAAGATTAACCAACCTAAAGCTAGTATTACCGAAGCTAAATGTGGGGAATTAAGAAGAGTTTGAGGTTAGAGAAAAACTGCCCAGGTCCACCACCATATCCACCATGTTTGTCCTGAAACAATTATACGCCACCATAAGAGAAAAAAATGGTAATATTCAGAAATTATTGTATCTGCAAAGGTGTATCTTCAGTGCTTTAATTATGTATGACAAATACTACTTGTATTTTCTTAAAAAAATCATACTGCTGCAAAAATTTGTAATGGACAACCTAACCATGGCGCAAAGTTAAATAAAGGTTATTTTCTTGTCATCCTTGTATGAAGCAATGTTGTTCAACTGAAATCTGATTTGAGATTTACTGTGTTGTGCAACCAGAGCATATTATCTCAGCAACTTATTTCTTAGTTTCTATAATCAGATTTAAGAAGAGCGGAAGTTTAAGCTAAAGCCTTAAACAGTTTGCTTGTAAAGTTTTCAACATATATATCCTTAAGCATAAGTGTTATCAAAATTTAACTACAAACTGCAGCAACATATCCATACAATTATATCGTAACAGATCAACAAACCCGACATCAAGACAATAAGTCTACAATATCGTTCTCGAGGTCTTCGTCAAGAGTTTCATCCAGCAACGCGAGCCCATGAACCATCCAATAGCATAACCAAAGTTGACTGGAATAACCAGAAGAAAACTGTCAGCAAAATAGATACCAGGGACAGCACTTGAGTTAATTTAACACTGGAGAAGCAATACTTGGCATCGAGCACATGGAAGCTGGGTGCAAGATGCCCCGGCTCTTTCGTCAAATTAATACTCAACATGCTGATCGCGCCACAGCCCTGGCCTGCAGCAGAAGAAAAAACACTTGACGACCATAGGCTTTCTAGATCAGGAACTACATGATAGTGTACATTTAGCCCATAACACCAGCAAGATAATTAATTAATTTAGATATAATGGCACCAATGGACATAGCCGTGCAGACCAATTGGCCAAAACATAAAAGTTGAATTCCTTTCAGGTTAGTTAGTGGCCGATATTGCCACACAACGTTTTTAGACTGTTCTTGATTAGCTAGCATCTTCAGGTTAGCTAGGATTAAGTCTTGGTTTTGTAAAGCTTGCACACACAGAGAGCTTAACCGAGACAAAATGAAACTAATTCATGGAATGGAAGGATATGTACTAACCATTAGTTGTCTAAAATTTAAAAAATGCTCAAGGTTTGTGTAGTAGTAAATGGAGCAAAATGGAAACATTAACATCTGTACAAATCCAAGAACAACACCAAAAAACTGAAGGATTGATCCTTTCCAAAGAACTTTGGAAGATGTAGGCATAGATTTAACCTTGGATATCTGGACCAACCTCTGATAATTCACCTATCTAGATATATATGGCATAAAACATTAACTACACGATTATCTGCCCAGGAAGTTCTGCACACTGTATGAATTAAGCAACTAATGCAGTTATCAGTTCTTAAACTGCTTGTGAAACATGTGAAGTATCTAAGAGAGACGACGGGGAGGATTGGAGCACACCTGTAGCACGTCTTGCACACCCACTGAAACCTTGTTGACCAATGATGCTCACTGTCACCACGGACCTAACAATCACTGTCACCACGGACCTAAGAATCTTCAGCTACCTAGACCCAAGCATTCAGGGTCAAACCTCAAGATCTGTAAGACAGTAAGCACAAAGAGAATAAGTGTTCATGTGACCGGCAACTTTGGGAGGAGGAGCGGGGGTGGGAGGGGAGGGTGGTGGAGCTCACCATGGCTGGGATCTCGCGAGGAGGCGGCACCGGCGGGGGGGGGGGGGGTGGATAGAAGGCCTAGTGCTCACCAAGAACCCCGAGTGAGAACATATATATTTTTAATCCAATGACAACATGCTACAATCAACTGCATATTTTTTGTGGCACTTGTAGGATGATATAAAAATAGTATATTTGACCATCAATGAACTAACAAAACAGTGGTAACTTATATGTTCTGTAAAGTTAACTCCGCTATCAGATTAACATATACATGACTATACACACATATAAGTAATGAAAACCAGAAAGGTAGACCTTCAAATTATTATTTTTTTTGATAAATGGACCTTCAAATTAATTACCAAAACCAGAGACCACCAAGACCATATCAATATAAAAGTTTCAGGAACAGGTCGAGTTAAGAAAGGAAACATGTATAAATTGTGCCCTACATTGTAGAAAAATAAAAATAGGAAGATTTCCTTAGAGCAAACATGACATGCAATGCCATTTTTTAACAGGAAAGCTACCTCATATACTGCAAACATGACATCAGTGAAAATATGGACACACATATCAGCAGACGTCGATAGTACCATGGAAGAGAAATAAATAAGGAAAAGGAGACACAAAATATACCTGAGAAGAGGTAGAAGAATTGAGGCGTGGGCGCAGGGAGCCCAGCGGCGGTTAAGGCCACATGAACCATCGAGGAACTCTAGCTGCCGATGGCTGGAGCCGATGGTTAGGAGGCTCGACATGACGAACATCTCCTGGATCATGTCCTGTCCCCATGAGCCGATGGTTAGGAGATGATAGATATAATTATGATTTAAATACAAAGGGAATTAGGCAATGAAGATTGTTGTCCCTCGATTTATAGTGGTTCTATTAGCTTTTCAGCTGTCTAGGCACACACCTGGCTCTAGAGCACCAAGCCAGTTTCCTTCTCTAGGTTTCTGTGACCATACAATAATCTAAATATGTAATTCACCACAATATTCCCACAAAAATGACGCAACATAGCATCTTCTTCACCAACGGCGGCATCAGCAGCCTCTTACACTGCAGGTTGCCAGTGTCATCTTCCTCCCTAAGCTACTGCCGCCGCCAATGCAGTGCCATGGTACCGGAGATGAAAACATTCAGATTCAGTACCAGGCATGGATCAAGATAATGAATAATCCCAAGAAATCAATGAAACCTAGGTGTCACTTAGTCAGATCAAAACAACCAGAACCAAATGCACAAAAAACCTGAAACTCCAAGACGACCGAATGTATTTCAGCCCTTATCTCTCACCAGATTCATACACTACAACTCTAATACAACTGAATATGTTTTAGCCTTCATCCCTCAGAATATCCATTTATTCATCCAAAAATACCAATCAAATGGGGCACAACGGAAGCGGCAAAGCACCTCCTAACTATCATATGACAGAAACATATCCAAGACAATTGAAGCTAATTATTCAGTCCAGGGAGGTAAAATTCTTGCTAATTATAAAATTATGCAATGCACGAGCTGCAAGGAAGTTTCTAAACACAATTAAGCATAGCTAATAGTTGTGTACGGAATGCATTCTAGCACAAAACCTACATAGCCAGTGGTAAAAAATAAACCTCACGACCAAACTATATGGTGTAGCATCTCCTCTGCTCTAAAAATATATAGGTGCAGCAAGCACTAAAGAGCTATAACCTGTACCACACCTATAATAAGATTAGTAGCTCTCGTTTGCAGTTTATAACTGATGTCCACCATGACATGCACATTATCCAACAATAACTCATCTTTGACAAAGAAGAAAATTGCAACCGATCGAAACCCCAACATCGGACAAGTTACCATGGATACGAAGGCAAAAAAAATGACAGCGAGAATAGCTACAGAGGTGAGTACAGGAAAATCACCAAGTAATTCCAAGAAAATTTAACACCCTTACAATGAAATAACCAGCAAAATTAGGACCGCGTTAAAGATTACTTACACCTATCTATCCACCATGCTTGTTCAGCATGCCTCCCTCCTCCGGATAACGGAGGAACTAACCAAAGGGGTGTATGTTTTTAACCAATTTATCCACCTCCAGGTTGTGGCAGGTCATCTTGCTGCTGAGAACCATAAGAAGCCATTTACCTGTTGCAATCATCACCCTGCAGATTAAGCAAGATAAAGTGTTCTGGTATTAGCTGATAAATAGGAACACACGGTGAATAGATTACATAACAAACCACATGTAACAAATGAAAAGGCTAAGAATAATATATCAGCTGCACCGTAACTCTATGCCATAATATATACACCCATTTGAGCATACAAAATTAATTCCATGGATGTAGAAGTCAAAAGAAAACAAAAGAAAAGATAAGAAAAACAAACATACAACAACAAAAAATGAGCAGAGCTAAATCAAGGAAAAGTAACACAAGCCTAAATCAGTATATGGCTAAATTAAGTTACCATACCCTGTTCAACACAAACAGCAGTATCACTAAAGCAATATCTTGGACCAGATTAAACTAAAGCCCACACAATTTATTAATCAAAACTTCCTAGCAGCACATCTATAATCGTAGCCACTAATAATTCAGTCGGCCATGTCAATTCAGAGCAAAGAACAAGGGCAGCAAACATCCATGTGCAAACAAACAAAAAAACTCACCCCTAGTAGGATCTACACAAGAAACAAAAGGACACACCTGTAACCCACAAAAGAACAAACAAGGAAAGGAGGCCACAAAAATCCAGCCAGGGATAATACATTTTGCCTCTACCAGAAAGAAGACAACAAAGAGATACAATCATTGGCTAACCTGCATACCAATTGAATCTAGCGGTGCCTAACCTGCACACCAACTGAACCCAACAACATCCCCAGACAAAGAAAACAACAAAGATACACCGGCGCACAAATACAAGCCTAGGACTGCAAAGAAACAGGAATAGAGAAAGGAAGGAGAGAAGGGGTCAACCTGCAGTTCCCTGAACAAATACATGAAGGCCGGCAGAGATCGAACATCGACCTTCAGTTCCCTCCGGTCGATGGTCGGGGAGGAGGTCGCCGACAACCGTGCAGGCCCCCTCCTTCCTCCACCACCGCATGGGAAGGGATGGCCGCGCGCCTCCATCGTCGCTGGGCTCGAGAAGGACAGAGTACCGCGTCAGTGGTAGCGGTGAGGTGGCTGGCGGGGAGGAACGGAGTAGGAGAGGAGAATGGGAGCGTGGTGGCCGCGCGCCTCCATCGTCGCCGGGCTCGGGAAGGACGGAGTACCGCGTTAGTGGCAGCTGTGAGGTCATTGACAGGGAGGAACAGAGCAGGAGAGGAGAACGGGAGCGCGGTGGCGCCTGCAAGAGTGACGGCGAGGAGCGCGCTCTACGGGGGGAGCAGCACCGGCGGTGATCTCAGCAGGGGAAAACAACGGGGAGGAGAGGAGGACCGGACCGAAGCTCATCCATGGCTGCCGCGGCGGGCGGGGCGGGACGGCGGGGCCGCGCGGGGAGGGAAGGAGGGGATGCGTGGTGGTGGACGACGGCGACGACGCCAGAGAAGTGGGCGGTGGGGGTCCAGCGGGCAGGGCGAAGGAGACGGCGGCGTCGTTAGGGTTTGGGTGGAGGTGGGCGGCGGCGTTAGGGGAGGGGGCTGGGACGCGCGGGCGGGGTGGCGAGTGTGGAGAGGAGGCGGCTAGGGCTTGCCACGGGAGCTGCTAGCTTTTATAGGCCTCTATGTGAAATGACCAGAATACCCCGGTGGGGGCATGTTATTTACATTTTGCTGCCATTACTATTCATTCCAGCAGTGCCAGCTCGAGATCTGACGGCCCAGGTTGATCCAGATGCTGATCCGACGTCCAGAAACGCATCAAGCAAACCGATCCAACGGTTGAAAGTCACTGAGCTCTGAGGAGGCTTGTACATCCATCCTTCTCTTATTTATGGATATAGTTTTCTATTACATCTAATAAATTTCGCCACATAAGTGTTATTATTTCAGCTAGATTAGTCTCATTCAAAAATTACATTCTACAATATAAGTTACATAAATTGTTACCATTCTGATACACTCGCATTTAGGAAAATATTGTATACTGAGTCTTTGTAGACACGGGGAAAACTAAAAATAAATATGTAATTATATGCCTCTATTGATTAGTCTACATTTTTATATATTTGATGGTGCGGTTAAATTTGTTTGTTGCGGATTAGTTATGTTGACTTCAAGTTAGTTTCTCATGTTTAGAGTTTCTTAGATGGAAAATATACGTGAGAGGTGTGGATGAACCATGAGACCAACCATCTACAATTTAATTTAATAAATAGTAAAGGTAAATATATGTTGAAGTTCCTGCGCATTGTAGTGTCATTAAACATCGTGACAAAGAATTTGCTCTAGAGTGAAGCATTTGCCAGATATCTCAATAGAAGTTTCTGGAGAGTATGTTTATTTATACCTTTTCTTAGAGAAGACACCGAAAGGGCATCTTACATATGATATTTATCAATGAATACAGTAGTTAGTACAAAAGGGGGACAACTTGAAATAAAATGACCTCTAAAACTAAGATCACATTGAAAGCCTTTTTGACCGTCTTTTTCCTTTGACCGTTCGCTGTCTGCTGGAACTTGCCTGAACAAGCAGTAAGGGCGGAATACATGTACTATAAACAACCTCATCATACAAGGCTCTAAAGATAACAATAGCCACCCACTACTTGCAACGAGAACTAGTAATCGCTAAAGAGCATTGTTGATGAATCACCCCAGGCAGTGAAGGCATGCGATCCATCACCACAAATACAGAGGGTTGAACAAATTAGACCTTGCCGTAGATTGCACTTATAGAGAGGTCAAAGTCGCCGCACAAAAAGTTAGCCAACAATCTCCTTTGGTTGACATACCAACTGTCAAGATCTGAAGGAAGCCAACATATCTCACATCACCTACCCTCATTGGCCCTTCGTAGGTGTCCAATCGGACATCCTCGAGGTAAGGAGATGCCGAAGAAAGATTATTCCAACATGCCATTGTCACCGCCACCTCATCGCTGTCATCATGGAACCAAAACGTAAGGAAGAAACATGAAACTAATATTGAATGGGATGTACTATGCAACAAAATAAATAACATGCGATCACACCCAAGATCACACCCAAGAACACAATGAAGATGACATGATAGATCTAATCTCACCCACAAGAGTGTAATGGAGAGGAAGATGTTAGTGAAGATTTGACAATTCCCGCAGCTAGGTTATACCTCCCAGCCACGAGAATTATTTCACCGATGCAAGAGTCAAAGTACATGACCCCTCCGCGGTATCCACACATCCAGAAGTAGTGATTTGGCAACACTTTGTCGTCCCACTAGTAGAAAACCACCCATTAGTCCCGGTTCGTAAGGGCCTTTAGTCCCGGTTCATGAACCGGGACTAATGGGTCGTTACTAATACCTCCACCCATTAGTCCCGGTTCAATCCAGAACCGAGACCAATGTGCCTCCACGTGGCTCTGTGCGCCCACCCTAGTCAAGGGGCCTTTGGTCCCGGTTGGTGGCACCAACCGGGACCAAAATGCATCCACGCGTCAGCATTTCAGTTGCTGGGGTTTTTGTGTTTTTTTTGAAAGGAGGGGAGGTTGGGGGTTTTGGGGGGTTAATTTAATTAGGTGTTTCATATATTGTGTTAGCTAGCTAATTAATAGAGAGAAGTGTCCTCTCTTATGTCCGTGCTTGGACGCTACGTACTATATATACATAAGTGATCGAGAGAACCATTCAGTACAGAAGTTCGTCATGCATACCGAGAGAAGTGATCGATCGACCTCTCCTTCTCCGAGAGGTTGGTCGAACAACAAGTTTTCGTATCATGTATCCGACGCTACTGGCTACATACATGTACAATATGTATAAGATCTCTTATAATTACAAACCCCTAGCTAGCATTTGAAATCAATTTTCACATGGTATTCTCCGGTTTTACTGATGACGTGGTCAAGAAAGAATCCCGCCAATTCCTCTTGAATTGCTTTCATGCGATCTGGTTCTAGGAGTTCATTCCGCATCTGCCACGTCTAATTTGAAGAAGGGGGTTAATTAATACATATATATGAATGAAACTCAACAGAAATGATGGTGTAATAAAATGAAATTATGAATATTATTGCTTACGCACTTCATATTGTCTTTGAGAGTAGCCCCGCTTGTTTTTCAAAGTCGCGGTGTGGATGAACTCGCACACGTAGTATCCACAAAAATCATTCCCTTCCTCCTGCCACAAGCACTTTACGAGAAATAGAGGTCAATCAAACTGATAATGAAGCATTATAAATGGCATTGATGAAAGTATAGCTATATATAGAATCAACGGGCCGGAGATGCGCGCAACTAGCTAGCCAGTAGTACTTACTTTCGGGTATGTATATCGCAGCTCCTTCGGCAGTCCCGGAGCTTCTGCGGTGAACTGTTTCCAAACCCTGCAAGACAAAGAAAATAATTATTATTACTTGAGATATCAGGAAATGAACAAAAAGTTACCGATATGTTGCGATAATTATGATCGATTGAACTTACTTGCTGAGCATTTCAGTCATGTCTGCATAGGTTTTGGGATCTTTCCGTCTCGAGTCTAAGACGGTTACTAGTCCACGCTCAAGCTTAATCTCCAGAAGAATATAGTGGTACCTGCGCACGCATGCATAACTCATCAATTACATTACTATAACCTCACTTGAGTAATAAGGGAAACCGAATATGCACACGACAGTAACACTCACGGGCCGTTGTAAGGAAAGAGTATGGTATCTTTGTTTTGATTTTTTTATCAACGATCATAGCAAGTTGTCCTCGGCCTCTTTGACGTTCTTTTTAACCAGAAATACATCTATGATATTTGTGTTAATGAACCCAATATCATAAATTTCTTGTTTTTTGCACTCGACGATCTTCAATCTGCATAATATATTAAGGATAATTAATTATAAATACATGCATGCAATGAAAGAGCCGAGCTATATATAGAGACTTAATGACAGAAATAGTACTTACAGGCAGTAGCAAAAGACCATTAATTTATCGAGGGCCTTTTGATTGAAGAACTCGAAGAACTCCTCAAATGGAACAGTCAACAGATCATTTGCAACGAGATCATGCTCCTCTTTAATATGCAGATACAAAGCATTCTTACCATCAGACTCTCTGCAGGTTTCCATGTACCAATTATGGAATCTTCGCATCATTGTTGTCAGAGATTTTTCATCTTTGATGAGAGGCTTCCCATACTCGTATCTGTGTCCGTCCACCTTCAAGAAATCAGGAAGTGCATCGTCAGGTAGGTAATCGTCAAGATTGCCATAACCGGCCACCGTCCCCGGAGCATTAGACACATTGAGCGGGGGGCACGATTGTTGTGCTTGTTCGCCGAGCTGGGCAAATTTTTCCCCTTTGCTCGTTGTTTTGACCTTTTAGCACTGACAGTAGTTCCCGACCGCTGGGCTTGGAGATATGTCTGTTCAGTAATGCGCTCATAGTTGGTTCTCGGCGGAGACTTTGGTGGTTTCCTCAGGGCATCGATAGTGCGCTTTGCTTTCACCGGATCTACCTTCTCCTCCGGAGGTGGATGTCTCTTTGCTTTCACCCCTTCAAAGAACTCCTTCACGTGGGCCTGCACAATTGTATCGTTTTCCTCCTCGGACCTCTCGTACGGTAACATCTCTAGAGGCTTGAGAGATGATGGACCATATTTGTATTGCCTCCCGCCTCTGGTTGTGCTGCTAGACGCCAGAGCAGACGGAGCGGCTGCGGCGTCTGTCTTCTTTCGTGCTTGCTTACGAGGCGGAGGAGAAGGAGTACGACGTGCCGGAGCAGCCGGGGCGGCGGCGGGTCTCTTCCGCCCTTGCTGGCGAGGCGGAGAAGGAGGATGCTGCTGGCTGCTCAGGAGCGCCGGCGCAGGCGGAGAAGGAGGCGGAGTGCCGCCATGCGCCGGAGAAGGAGGCGGAGTGCCACCACGCGTGCCCTGATCGTCACTCGCCGGAGGAGGAGGCGGTGGAGGAGGCGGAGTGCCCTGACTCGCCGGAGCAGGAGGAGGAGGCGGAGGCGTCCAATTCAGAAGGTTGATGAGCTCCTTCTTCCATAGGCATGGAGTCTTCATAGCAGAACCCAGCCTAGTCTCCCCTTCACCGGTAGGGTGGTCAAGCACGAGGTCCTCAAATCCCTCCGTTATTTCATCCACCATCACCTTAGCATATCCTTTTGGAATCGGCTGGCAGTGATAAGTTGTGCCGGGTCCACTAGGATAAACTTGGCCAACAGCCGCCTTGACCTTCAAATTCATCCATCGCGCCATCATGTGGCAATTTTGAGACTCCGTGATACCATCCACGGGATAGCTGGCATGAGCCCTCAAGACATGCTCCGGCTGAAGCAGCTCGGTGGAAGACACGCTGCTTCTCCGCTGAGATGGCGGGGTAGCTTCGGGGGAAGCTTCGGCATGTCGTTTGTTGCGATCTGCTGCTTCTCGTTCCTCTTCTCGATCCTCTAGCCCCATTACCCTTCCAAGCAGCGCCTGCATTTGGTTCTGCTCCAGTTTCTTCCTCCTCTCGTGGGTTTTGTAACCCCCTGCGTCCGGAAAACCAACCTTCCACGGAATGGAGCCTGGCGTGCCTCGTGTCCGTCCAGGGTGCTCGGGATTCCCAAGGGCCATTGTGAGCTCGTCCTTCTCCCTGTTTGGAAGGAACGTCCCTCGCTGCGCTGCATCGATATAGTGTCGATGGTTCTTGATTGGTATTTGCAGTTGCTTGTCCGTCCACTGACACTTCCCTGTTACAGGGTCCAAGGTTCCGCCAGCCCCGAAGAACCAAGTCCGGCAACGGTCTGGCCAGCGCATTGTCTCTGGTTCGATCCCTTTTTCAAGTAGATCATGCTCAGCCTTGGACCACTTAGGCCGGGCTTTGAGGTAGCCACCTGACTCCGTGCGATGGTGAAGCTTCTTCTTCGCAGCATTTTTCTTGTTTGTCTACGACATCTTCTTACTCTTTTCCGATGTCTTGTGGGCCACAAATGCGGGCCAGTGATCTTTGATCTTCTCATATTTGCCGATGAATTCTGGTGTCTTTTTTTCCTTGACAAATTGGTTCGGCTCTTTCCTCCACCTCCTCATTAGGCCTGCCATCTTCTTAAGAGCACAAGACTTGATTAATTGCTCTTTAACTGGCTTCTCCGGATCCTCCTCTGGCGGTAGGGTGAAATTTGCCTTCAGCTCAGTCCAAAGATCTTCTTTCTGCATATCATTGACATAAGACACCTCAGCGTCTTCATCCTTAGCAGGCTTATACCATTGCTGGATGCTGATCGGGATCCTGTGCCTATGAAAGAACCCCGCACTAAGCAGAAAATGCCTTCCTTGTCCGGATGGGTTCAATCGGTTCGCCGTCGGGCGCGATTTCTATGATCTCAAACTTTTCATCCGAACTCAACTTTTTCTTCAGGCCTCGTCTCCTTATCGAAGTTGTGCTCGATCCGAAGGGCTAGAAATTATAAGGAAGAAAGACGACAGTAATTAATATGTGTACATATACCAAAACAATGGATGCATCAATTAACTAGTCAGCACGGGCTTAACTAATATATATATATACCTGGCCGGACTCGGTTCGGGGACCGGAGCACTCAGCACGGTCTCCTTCGTCTTGTACCTCCATTGTGTCACCGGAGCCATCATGAACATAGTCCTCCTCTTGTACCGGCATTAATGGGTCGAAGCCACCATCATAAACATAGCCCTCTTCTTCATCTAGCTGATCAACGGTGTCGAGGAGAAATGACGCAACATCATCACTTGATCCATTTGCGATTATGTCCCCCAACATCGCTTCTATTTCTTCGTCTCGGGAGTGCTCCATAGTTTCTGCAAATATTTACAACATGTCAATTATTATTCAAACATGGTACAGATGGATATATATATTAGTGGCAAACGTAGAACTAGCTAGCTAATCACAATAAGGAATCATGTTAGTGGCCTCGACACAACGCTTCAAGGGTTTGGGGTGGCCTCGATGATAACGCTCTTTTAACTTGAGAAATTTGGGTGGCCTCGAGAGAGTTAATTTGTCGGGTAGGGGCGCGGCGGGAGGGGGTAGGAGACCAACATCGTTTTCTCTCTAGGGTTTGGGTGTCCTCGAGAGTTTTGGTCGAGCGAGAGGGCCAAGGGGGGTGCTGCAGTTGTATAAGTTATCACGGTCGAGAGGGGGTATATATATATATCGACCGCCCCTTATGTCGAAGTTATCTAGAGGGGGTTATATCTTCTTCTCCTCTTCTTTTTCTTCTTCTCCCTCGAGAAAGGAAAATAATTAAGGAAAAGGAAGAAAAGAGAAAAAGGAAGAAGGAAGAAGAAGAAGAAAAAAAAAGAGGAGAAGAAGAAAGGAATAGAGGAGAAAGAAGAAAATATTTTCTTCTTTCTTCTCTATTCCTTTCTTCTTCTCCTCTTCTTTTTCTTCTTTTTTCCTCTTCTTATTTATTTCTCCTCTTCTTCCTCTCCTCTTTTTCTCCTTTCTTCCTTTTCTTATTTTCCTTTTTCCTCTCATTCTTTTAGTATTGCTTGTTTTAAAAAAATGTTCAAATAAAAAATTTCAAAAAAAAAAAGGTTTTGCCTAATGCATTGTTCATATGAATATACAAACATTTGTATATTATACAATAATTAATATCACCAATAGATACAATAAATACAGAGCGACGAAGAGCCAATAGATACAAAAAATCTATGAACAGAAAAAAAAACATGAACAATAAATACACATATGAACAGTAAATACATATATGAACAAAAACATGATCTGAACAATTTTTGAACATTACATACACATAGCCACATACATACACATATACATTATATATATATATATATATATGAACAAAAAAATTAAACTAATAAAAATGAAAAAAAACAGAGCCGCATATATATATAGCCACATACATACACATATATATACATTGAACAAAAAATTAAACTAATAAAAATGAAAAAAAACAGAGCCGGTGCGGCGCGGCTCACAGCGGTGGCGGCGCACGGGGGCGGGCGACGGCGACGGGGCAGGGGCTCAGGGCGCGGCGCGCGGGGGCGGGCGACGGCGACGGGGCAGCCTGGCGGCGACGACGGCGGGCGCGAGCTCGGGGAGGACGGCATGGGCTCGGGGAGGCTGGCGTGGGCTCGGGAGGCCGGCGACGACGACGGCGCGGGCGATGGCGACGGCGATGGCGGGGGCGGCGGGCGGCGTTGGGGCAGCCTGGCGGCGTCGATGTGCTCGGCGTCGTCGGGGTGCAACTGGTGGCGATGAACTCTGCAAAACTGCGAAGTGCTACTTATATACAAGGAGCATTGGTCCCGGTTGGTGGCACAAACCGGGACTAATGCACCCTTTAGTCCCGGTTGGTGCCACCAACCGGGACCAAAGGCCTCTTTTTCGGCAGCCCAAAGGGCGGGAAGCTGCGACCTTTAGTCCCGGTTGGTGGCACCAACCGGGACCAATGCCCCCCCTTTAGTCCCGGTTGGAGCCACCAACCGGGACCAAAGGCCCATGTGCTGCCCGCATCGGGGCCAAAGTTTAGTCCCACCTCGCTAGTTGAGAGGGGCGCGCAGTGGTTTATAAGCCCCGCTGCCGCACCCCTCTCGAACTCCTCTCTACTGCAGGCTTATGGGCCTACTTGCGACTGCTTTGCCTGATGGGCCTTCTGGGCCTACTGCGGGCCTGAATCCTGGCCCATAGTAGGGATTCAAGTCGTATTCAGGCCGTGGGGGCTCAGTGGGGGGCATTTTTTTGTTTTTTTGTTTTCTTTACTTATTGTTGCTATTTTTATTTTTTCCAGTTTTTTTGTTTTGTTTTGTGCATTATTTATTTTCTTTTGTTTTTTGCTTTATTTTTAATTCTTTTTGCTTTTAGTTTTAGGAAAATTATAAACTTTCCATTTTTTTTGTTTTTTGATTTTCTTTCTTGCTTTATTTATTTTATTTTGTTTCTACTTACAACAAAATACTTATTGTTGCTATTTTTAATTATTACGAGGGCCGAACCATAAGACATTAAAGCATTTCAAATGAACTCTGAAAAAGTTAAAAGTTGGCATGGTATCATAAATTGACCCACACATAGCATGTGCATGTACAAAACGGACAATGGTATCATACTCGTCAGTTACAAAGTTGGCATGGTATCATCATAATAGTTTCGGGAGAAAGTCTTCACTTTTTCTTCGCTTGTGTCATGTGCTTATTGCGCCGTAACCATGGATAATCTTTATCGTTTATCAGGATGCTGGGGTCAGCCTTGACTTTAAAGGGAGGAATTTCATGAAACTTTTCATAATCTTCAGACATGTCTGTCTTGTCCTCCACTCCCACGATGTCCCTTTTTCCTGAAAGAACTATGTAGCGCTTTGGCTCATCGTATGATGTATTTGCTTCCTTATCTTTTCTCTTTCTCGGTCTGGTAGACATGTCCTTCACATAGATAACATGTGCCACATCATTGGCTAGGACGAACGATTCGTCAGTGTACCCAAGATTTTTCAGATCCACTGTTGTCATTCTGTACTGTGGGTCTACCTGTACCCCGCCTCCTGACACATTGACCCATTTGCACTTAAACAAAGGGACCTTAAAATCATGTCCGTAGTCAAGTTCCCATATGTCCACTATGTAACCATAATAGGTGTCATTTCCCCTCTCGGTTGTTGCATCAAAGCAGACACCGCTGTTTTGGTTGGTGCTCTTTTGATCTTGGTCAATCATGTAAAATGTATTCCCATTTATCTCGTATCCTTTCCAAATCAATACAGTCAAAGATGGTCCCCTGGATAACAAGTACAGTGTCAGGACCCCGACTCGATGTCACATCGATCTAGCTGGTAACACCTCATATCACTTTGCGGCCTCACGCACGGTATCCCCACGGGTGTCGTCTTACCCTTTTCCCGGGACCGTTTGCGCCTTTTGGCTCACGTATATGATAGTGTCGCTAGCATCCATATGATAAAGAGCCCGGGCTGACATGACTAGTCGTAAACCCAAAGTGGCACAGACTTACAGGGACAGGCATCCATGACCCAGCTTCGAACGTGTCGGTCATCAGCAAGTGGGTCCGGGCTGTAGCACTGGGCTAGCAGGACTCCGGTAAACCGGGCTGTAGCGGGCTAACAGGACTCCGGTACTCAAAGCGTGACATTTCCCCGAAGGGACAGACACAGGAACGAAGAAGGACACATGCCGGCCAGCCTAAGTGTTCCAGAGCAGTAGCAAGCTACCATGGCTCAGCGGTAACACTAGGAGACATTTCCCGGTATGAGAGGCTACTAAAGATAAACAACTAGATAGTCAGATCCCACACATACCAAGCATTTCAAACATACACACAATATGCTCGATATGTGCAAATACAACGAAGCATCACAACATGACTCTATGACACAAGTACTCTATTTAAGGCTCAGGGAGCCATACATATCATACACACAGGTACGGGTCTCACGACCCAACATACAAGTCATACAGTCATACAAGCCAACAGCGGAAGTAACTTGTCTGAATACAGACAACTAGTAAAATAAAAGAGGCTTGGAAGCCTAACTATACTATGTGGTCCATCACAAGCTCAGGGTCACCACCTGGGTCTTTAGCCTACTCGTTGATGTCAACGTCTACATAGAACCCATCAGAAGGGGTTGCAGCGTCTTCTGTAAAATGTAGATTATAGCAACATGAGTACAAAGGTACTCAGCAAGACTTACATCAGATCCTACATACATGCATAGTATCAAGAAGGGTTGGTGGAGTTATTGCAGCAAGCCAGCTTTGACTCCTGGCTAGACTATCCTACGATACTCCATTTGAAATAGTTTTGCGCACACGAGTCCACTATTCACCACTTCAATACACTACCGAGGATCCACCACCGTCTTCCTACGGAAGAGCCATCCTCGGCACTCACACTTATCTTGAGGCTTTTAATAGTTTCCATTTACTTGTCTATGAACTGTATAGGCAACCAAGTAGTCCTTTACCGCGGACGCGGCTATTCGAATAGATCATGTTAACCCTGCAGGGGTGTACTTCTTCATACACGCTCTCACCACTTATCGTCGTTTACACGACATGTACTCGGCAACCTTCAAGCGGAAGCCCAACGTGGGTGTCGGCCACGACCTACCTAATCACCTAAGCCTCCAGTCCAGGTTTATCGCCTATTCAGGTTCCATCCGCAGGGAGTCCGGCCGAGGTTTCCCATACGGCCCCGAACGATGTGAACAGGGTTCCCGAGATACCTAACGGGTATTCGGTACACCGTGCCACGTACCTACCGCATCACAGCCCACCCCTACGGTCAGCGCTGTCCACGGCCTCCAGTAGGCTACAAACACCAGAAACTACTTGCAACTCCTGGACGGAGAACTAGGGTGAATAAGAAGTCGAGAGGGTCCATTGGTTTCGGGCCCAATGCATGGTAGTAGCTGAATCTTAAATCACACATACAGATCTCAGTGCTTAAGGTCGGCTTCAATGAAACAACCCACCATGTACTCCTACATGGCCTCTCATCGATACCTTTACCAAATCGTGTTCACCACACCACTCTCATTACCGACATAATCATTTCACTCTAGCCCATCACCCAGATGAACCAGACCTGACACGACTCTAAGCATAGCAGGCATAGCAAGGTAGGAACAACACATACATATGGCTCAATCAACTCCTACACATGCTAGTGGGTTTCATCTAGTTACTGTGGCAATGACAGGTCATGCAGAGGAAATGGGTTCAACTACCGTAGCACACAGCAGTTTGAATCGCGTTGTCTTAATGCAGTAAAAGAGAGCAGGAGCGAGAACATGGGATTGTATCGATATGATCAAATGGTTGGTTGCTTGCCTGATGGTTCGTTGCACGGATACGGTTCTTCGTTAGGGTAATCACGGTACTCCTCGGGAACAGATCCTGTCGCAAAGGACATCGATACACAAACATCACCAAACAATATGCAACAATATGATGCATGCATGAAACATGGCAATATGAGTGTGTTGGGCTAATGCAACTAAAACCAGATGTGTTTGAGCCAATTTGAATCAAAGATTCAAATTCCAAATTCAAATATGGCCTTTTAAAGTGCCTTTTCTTGTTCTGATTGAAACATCAACTTAACTTGTTTGATCATGCATGAAAATGGTACAGATGGATAGATTGGATTTTTCTGATCATTTTTCATATATTATTTGTCCAATTTGGAGTTACAGAATAAAAGTTATGAATTTTTGAAGTTTAAATAATATTCTGGAATTTCCTGATTTAATTTAAATCCAGAAATATCATTTACTGCGTCAGCCTGACATCATAGTGACATCAGCAGGTCAACAGGGCTGGCTCGGGTCAAACCTGACGTGTGGGGTCCACACGTCAGTGTCACAGGGGCTAATCCCGCGTTGACCCCGGGCTGGTTAGCTTTGACTAACCCCTGGGGCCCACTTGTCAGCGTCTGTAGGTGGTGGGTTAGTGGTTAATTAACTAGGCCACGTCAGCTCGCCGGAGTTCTGGCCGGCGGCGACCAACAGTGCGGCGGCGATAGTGGTTTTGGACGTTTCGGCCACCAAATGGAACGTGGCGACCACCGGAGTGAAGCTGAGGACGACCCGCGGCTCTTGGCGGAGTCCGTTGGGGTCGGGGTGGCCGGAGTCGACGGCGACGAGCTCAGCTGCGGCCGCCGGGGTTCGGTCGTGCACGGGAGTGGTGCTGGAGCTCGAAGTCGAGCAAAGTGAGGCGCTAGGGATGCTCTACTGGGTTCTGTGAACGCGTTGGACTCGCCGGGGTGACCAAATGGTCACCGGAGCTGCGTCGACGGCGAGCTCGGCGACGGCGGAGGTTCGGCCGAGGTGGGGATGCAGCTACGGTGAGGGAACGAGGGGGAGAAGAGGGGGAAACGGTGGCGTAGCTCACCGCGGTTGCAGTGGGCGTCGAAGCGGGCTCGGGGACGCGCTGGAGACGGCGAATTCGTCGGCGATGGTGGTCGGAGTCCGAAGAGGGGAACGGCGACGTGGCGGCGATGCAGGGCTTCCGGGGACTCGTCGAGCGGTGGGGAGGAAGAGGGAGTCGAGGCGGAGCTTCTGAGCTACTCGGGGGAGCGAGGGGTGGCCGGAGTCAGTGGCTACGACGAACGGCGGCGACGGTGGTGTTCGGCCGAGAGCGAGAGAGAGCGAGGGAGAAACGGGGGAGAGTGAGCGAGAGCAGGGGGGATCGGGACGGGCTGCGGGCGTCGTCCACGCGGCCAGGGGGGCGTCGGCAAGCAGGAGGTGGCCGCGCGGCCGCGCGCGCGCGAGCACGCAGCAGCTTCGGGGCGTGGGGAGGAAGACGACGGGGAGCTACAGTGCTGGGCTGGCTAGCTGGGCCGGCCAGCTGGCTGGGCCGCACAGGTAAGTTTCTCCTCTCTTTTCTGTTTTCTGTTTTATTTAATAATTCTGCAACTTTGTTGAATTAAATAAAATACCTAGGCAACTCCAAAAATCACCAAACTACTCCTGGTCCATAGTTGGAATATTTCCAACATGAAACATTTTAGTTTGGAGATATTTGAGCATTTAATTATTTTATATTATTTTAAATGCCCAAATTCAAATAGTTATGATTTAACTCAAGAACCCTAGGATGGCCTAGAAAAGTGTGCACCATTTTTGGCAGAGGTTCTGAACCAAGGCTAAAATGATGGGCATTTTAGAAGGGCATTTCAGGTTCATTGAAAAATTATTTTAGTAACCCTAATTGGTTTCAGAGGGGACTGGGGGTTCTGTCATCCCCATTTCAAGTTTCTGATGAAAGAATAAACATGATGCAACACTCTAATGCATGACTAGCTAGGGTGTGACAACTCACCCCCACTCAAAAGAATCTTGTCCCGAGATTTGGGTTCCTCCGAGAAGAAGGCGGGATACTCAAGTCGAAGACGATCCTCCCTTTCCCAAGTTGCTTCATCTTCAGAATGGTGCGACCATTGAACCTTGAGAAACTTGATGTTATGACGTCGCGTGGTACGTTCGGCTTGATCGAGGATACGAATGGGGTACTCTCGATATGTAAGATTATCTTGGAGATCAAGCGTTTCGTGGTCCACTTCACGGATAGGATCCGAGAAGCAACGCCTGAGTTGAGAAACGTGGAAGACATCGTGAACTCTGGAGAGGTGCGGAGGTAGTTCCAATTGGTAGGCAACTTCTCCTCGTTTGGCAAGAATGCGAAAAGGTCCAATGTAACGAGGAGCCAATTTGCCTTTGATACCGAAGCGATGGGTTCCCTTCAGAGGGGTGACCCGAAGATAAGCCTTCTCGTCAACCTCGAAAGTCATAGCCTTATGTTTTCGGTCATATTGACTCTTTTGACGGGATTGGGCTGTTTTCAACTTTTCACGAACGATTCGAACTTGTTCTTCTGCTTCCTGAATCATATCCGGGCCAAAGAATTGTCTTTCCCCGGTCTCTGACCAGTTAAGGGGTGTTCGACATCGTCGTCCATAGAGAACTTCAAAAGGGGCTTTACCCAAGCTAGATTGATAGCTGTTGTTGTAAGCGAATTCGGCAAATGGAAGGCACTTCTCCCAGTCCATTCCGAACGAGATAACAGAGGCTCGAAGCATGTCTTCTAGAATTTGGTTGACGCGTTCCACTTGACCACTTGACTGAGGGTGGAAAGCGGTGCTAAAGGAGAGACGAGTTCCCATAGCATTTTGGAAACTTTCCCAAAATCGAGAGGTGAAAAGACTTCCTCGATCCGAATTGATTTCCAAAGGAACACCATGGAGGGACACTATTCGGGAGATGTATAAGTCTGCCAGCTGACTAGCGGTTATACTCTCACGAACAGGTAAGAAATGAGCTACTTTGGAAAGACGATCGACCACGACGAAAATAGCATTATTCCCTCTTTTGGTTCTGGGAAAACCGGTAATGAAATCCATACCAATTTTATCCCATTTCCATTCAGGAATAGCTAAGGGTTGAAGGGTGCCAGCAGGCCGTTGATGCTCTGCTTTTACACGACGACAGACGTCGCAATTGGCAATATACTGAGCAATTTCTCTCTTCATCCTAGTCCACCAGAACCTCTGGCGTAGGTCCTGATACATTTTAGTACTACCGGGATGAATGGTGAGAGGAGATTCATGGGCTTCCTTAAGGATTAATCGCCTTAGGTTGCGCACTTTGGGAACTACTAATCGATCCCCGAAGTACACGACTCCTTGATCATTAACGGAGAAACAATTCGCAATTCCTTTCTGAATGTTCCTCTTGATGCGGGAGATTCCCGGATCTACCTTCTGTGCTTTGATGATTTGATCCGTAAGGGTAGGTTTTGCCACCAAGGTGGAGAGAAAACCTTGAGGTACAATGTGAAGGTTAAGCTTCCGAAATTCCTCATGGAGAAGCGGTTGACTTTGTTGTAACATCAGGTTGTTACAATAAGATTTACGACTTAGCGCATCAGCCATGACGTTGGCTTTCCCTGGGGTATAGGTTATCCCTAAGTCGAAGTCTGTGATCAATTCAACCCAACGTCTTTGCCTGAGATTCAGATCCGGTTGGGTGAAAATGTACTTCAGACTTTGGTGATCAGTGAATATTTCGCAACGATTACCGAGGAGGTAATGTCGCCAGGTCTTAAGTGCATAGACTACGGCTGCAAGTTCTAGATCATGAGTAGGATAATTCTCCTCATGTGGGTGCAATTGCCGTGAAGCGTAAGCAATTACGTGTCGATCTTGCATGAGAATGCAACCTAGTCCTTGTCGCGAGGCGTCGCAGTAGATAACAAAGTCTTTGGAGAAGTCTGGTGGTACCAGCACGGGAGCAGAAGTCAGGCGTCTTTTCAGTTCCTGAAAGCTGTGCTCACATTGTGGAGTCCATTCGAACTTCTTATCTTTCTTGAGGAGTTCGGTTAGGGGTTTAGCAACTTTGGAGAAGTTCTCGACAAAGCGACGGCAATAGCTCGCTAAGCCTAGAAAACTCCGAACTTGCTTGACCGATTCGGGTGGAGTCCAGTCAAGGACGGCTTGAACTCGCTCAGGGTTAACAGCAATACCTTTACCAGATATTACATGACCCAGATAGGTCACTTCTGGCAACCAGAATTCACATTTAGAAAATTTGGCATAAAGGCGATGCTCTCGAAGTTTCTGCAACACTAGCCTTAGATGTTCGGCATGTTCTTCCTCGTTCTTGGAGTAGATGAGTATATCATCGAGATAAACTACGACGAATTTATCCAAATACTCCATGAAGATTGAGTTCATTAACCGAGAAAAGGTGGCTGGAGCGTTGGTTAAACCGAAGGACATGACGGTGTACTCGTATTGGCCGTAACGAGTAACAAAGGCCGTTTTAGGAATGTCCCCGTTTCTGATTTTGATTTGATGGTAGCCCAACCTCAAATCCATCTTGGAGAAGACTGAGGATCCAGCGAGCTGATCATACAGATCGTTGATCCTGGGAAGTGGATATTTGTTCTTGATTGTGACCAAATTGACAGGTCGGTAATCTACAACCATCCGGTCCGTACCATCCTTCTTCTTGACGAATAGGACGGGGCAAGCCCACGGAGATGAACTAGGGCGGATGAAACCCTTTTTCAAGGATTCATCGAGTTGTTTCTTAAGCTCGGCTAGTTCTAGGGGTGCCATCTTATAAGGTCTTCTAGCAATCGGAACGGTTCCTGGAATGAGGTCTATTACGAACTCAACATCCCTGTCAGGTGGAACCCCTGGCAATTCCTCTGGAAAGACATCCGGAAAATCACGACTACCGGAACGTCCTCAAGGTCTGGCAAAGGGCTGGCGTTAAGAGAATATAATTGTCGCTTGGCTATTCGAGTCAAAACATTGACTATCTTCCCCGAAGGATGGGTGAGTTGAACGGTCCTAGAGAAGCAATCAATTTTGGCTTGATGAGCTGACATCCAGTCCATACCCAAAATGATATTAATATCTGAAGATTTAAGGGCTATCAAAGATGCAAGAAAAACAAGTCTGTCGACTTGGATTTCATTTCCATGGCTTACTCTAGAAGTTTGCCATTTGGATCCCGGAGTTTGAATTACCATAGAGGATGGCAAGTCACAGAATGCAACGTTATGCAAACGAGCATAATTTTCAGATATAAAAGAATGAGAGGCTCCTGTATCGAAAAGAACAGATGCCGGGTGGCAATTAACAAGAAGCGTACCGAGAACGACGTTGGGATCTTCTTGAGCTGCTTCGGCAGAGATACAGTTGACATGGCCACGTGAAGCGGTGACCGGTTTGGCATGAAACACTTTTCCTGTCGGCTTGCCACGGCCAACAGCTTTAGCAGATTGATTGGGGTTGGTCTGGGGACACTCACGCATATAATGACCAGATTCCCCACACTTGAAACAAGTCACGGAACTGGTACGTGGAGGAGCATTATTGGATGGACCCCCATAGGGCTTGGCTGGTGCAGACTGTTGAACAGGGCGAGGCGCCTGGAAAGATGGCCTCGGTGTGAACCTGGGTGGCAGGGCGGTGTTGGGTACCCACACGCGGCGCTTCTGAGGACCAGCACCGGATGAGGAACCCATGTCACGTCCATGCTTGCGTGTTGCGTCATAGTCAGTCTGACCAGTTTCAGCACTGATGGCTTTGTTGACAAGTTTCGAAAAAGATGTGCACTCATGCAGACGGAGGTCGCGGCGAAGCTCAGGACTAAGGCCCTTGCGGAACCTTGCTTGCTTCTTGGCGTCAGTAGAAACTTCCTCGGTTGCATATCGTGCAAGGTTACCAAACTCCCTGCTATAGACATCCACAGAAAGTCGGCCTTGGGTGAAATTGCAAAATTCTTCACGCTTACGGTCCATGAGACCCTCCGGAATGTGATGTTCACGGAAAGCGTCGCTGAATTCAGCCCAAGTTGTGACATGGCCCGCTGGGCGCATAGCTCCATAATTCTCCCACCATAGACTGGCGGGGCCTTCAAGATGATATGCAGCAAAGGTGACCTTGTCAGCCTCCGCTACCAGCGCGGAACGCAGTTTGTGAGAGATACTGCGAAGCCAGTCATCAGCGTCGAGAGGCTCGACGGAGTGGTGGAACGTGGGTGGATGCAATTTGATAAAATCACTGAGTGACACCACGTTAGCCCTCTGATGGTGTGCTGTATTCTGTTCAATACGCTCCAACAAACGGTTTGTCTCCCGCTTGTTTCTCTCAGCTTCCATCATCACCTCGGCTAGTGAAGGAGGATGAGGCAGATGTTCATTCCTGGCTTCACTGCCTTCGGCCTGCTCTTGAGAAGCAGGGTTGGCGCGCGTGTTGACCATCCTAGGTAAACAAGGCAATGATTTAGTCAGAATGATAAAATTCCGACATAGGATACATAATGCAAGGAATAACTCGGAATGCAAGATGATCATCCGTATGACATGGTAGATACAGAAACTGCTTCTTTATTCCATCGTCATACACACCATACAAGGTTTAGTACAAGACCAAACAAAGTACTATTACGGTGAAAGAGGATTACATCTCATCGGAGGCATTCCAAACTCCTATACATTATTTTTCTACACTCCGGAAGGAGTACAAACTAGGTCATATCCCACGAGTCACGCAGGACGATAGACGACACAGCTAGTGCGAACTGGTGATACTACTACTAACTCAGACCGATCCGTAGTAGTCCTCGTAGAAGTCACCTCCATAGCCCGGAAGTTCAACATGATCATCCGGAAACAGACGGTCTCGCGGAGCTTGTGGACCATAGGGGCTAGGATGAGGTCTTGGACCAGCAAACGGTGGCCTGCGGGGACCGCGAGGTGGGGTGATGCCTCCTACATCACGCCAAACCATCACGTCTGGCAGAGCAGATCTCACAGGATAGAGATCGCGCATATCTGAATATCCAGCTTGCACCGCCGGTGCGAACCGAGTCAAAGTGGCCCAGTGGTCAGCACGGGTATTGAAGAGCTCTAACCTTAAGGCCCGATTTTCACGGTCCTTATCCTCGAGCATCTCAGCAGTGGTGCGAGTCCGTGAATCCTCCTGAGTGGAGTCAGCATATATAGCCTGGAAATATCCTTGTGCTCCCGGAAGTGATCCTGGCATATACCGGAAGTCAGAGTCCCGAAATAACCCAGATCTGACTCGCATAATGGTCATCATAGAGTAGGCGGCATCCTGCACAGCCATCTCAATAGTAACCCCGAGTCCATAGGAGCAGTGAAGAGGCTCAGTGGATCCAGGATAAGATGGAAATATCCTGACAGTGCAGAGATACTGGCTTTGATTAAAGTCTCGGAATTGCTCTTCGACCGTGTACTCAGGATACCAGCGGTATCCAGCCTCAGTCATTACCCTGACCAACTTAGCAGTATGGCCGGGTACATCTAGGCATCGAGTCAGGCGAACCACTTGATTGAGGTCGCGAGTGGCCATCTGAAAGCACAATTATAATGCAAAGGCATTAGAATTTCTAGCAAAATTTCGGCAGCATAACAGCTGTAAATGCTCAAAAAGGATATTGAGACATTTGACAAAGGATTTCGTACACACTCAACATCATCATATCAAGTCTTGAAACCATTCTTACAACATAATGTGGTAGTAGAACTGAACTAGGCTTGTAACCATCAAACTTATAAGGTACTACTGATTAGTAACACGTGATCCTGATAGAGAGAACAGATCCTAATTCCTTAACCCCCGGTGGAAGAATGGACTGACTCAGATCAGAAAGTCATAAGATATAAGGAGTAAAAAGAGCCTTACGTTCCAACCCACAAACAATTCCCCTACATATAACTAAAGAATTTCTAGACTCAACATCGACCAGTTTGGCTTGGAGAACCTACAGGCAGTCCGGCTCTGATGCCAACGCTGTCAGGACCCCGACTCGATGTCACATCGATCTAGCTGGTAACACCTCATATCACTTTGCGGCCTCACGCACGGTATCCCCACGGGTGTCGTCTTACCTTTTCCCGGGACCGTTTGCGCCTTTTGGCTCACGTATATGATAGTGTCGCTAGCATCCATATGATAAAGAGCCCGGGCTGACATGACTAGTCGTAAACCCAAAGTGGCACAGACTTACAGGGACAGGCATCCATGACCCAGCTTCGAACGTGTCGGTCATCAGCAAGTGGGTCCGGGCTGTAGCACTGGGCTAGCAGGACTCCGGTAAACCGGGCTGTAGCGGGCTAACAGGACTCCGGTACTCAAAGCGTGACATTTCCCCGAAGGGACAGACACAGGAACGAAGAAGGACACATGCCGGCCAGCCTAAGTGTTCCAGAGCAGTAGCAAGCTACCATGGCTCAGCGGTAACACTAGGAGACATTTCCCGGTAAGAGAGGCTACTAAAGATAAACAACTAGATAGTCAGATCCCACACATACCAAGCATTTCAATCATACACACAATATGCTCGATATGTGCAAATACAACGAAGCATCACAACATGACTCTATGACACAAGTACTTTATTTAAGGCTCAGGGAGCCATACATATCATACACACAAGGTACGGGTCTCACGACCCAACATACAAGTCATACAGTCATACAAGCCAACAGCGGAAGTAACTTGTCTGAGTACAGACAACTAGTAAAATAAAAGAGGCTTGGAAGCCTAACTATACTATGTGGTCCATCACAAGCTCAGGGTCACCACCTGGGTCTTTAGCCTACTCGTTGATGTCAACGTCTACATAGAACCCATCAGAAGGGGTTGCAGCGTCTTCTGTAAAAATGTAGATTATAGCAACATGAGTACAAAGGTACTCAGCAAGACTTACATCAGATCCTACATACATGCATAGTATCAAGAAGGGTTGGTGGAGTTATTGCAGCAAGCCAGCTTTGACTCTTGGCTAGACTATCCTACGATACTCCATTTGAAATAGTTTTGCGCACACGAGTCCACTATTCACCACTTCAATACACTACCGAGGATCCACCTCCGTCTTCCTACGGAAGAGCCATCCTCGGCACTCACACTTATCTTGAGGCTTTTAATAGTTTCCATTTACTTGTCTATGAACTGTATAGGCAACCAAGTAGTCCTTTACCGCGGACGCGGCTATTCGAATAGATCATGTTAACCCTGCAGGGGTGTACTTCTTCATACACGCTCTCACCACTTATCGTCGTTTACACGACATGTACTCGGCAACCTTCAAGCGGAAGCCCAACGTGGGTGTCGGCCACGACCTACCTAATCACCTAAGCCTCCAGTCCAGGTTTATCGCCTATTCAGGTTCCATCCGCAGGGAGTCCGGCCGAGGTTTCCCATACGGCCCCGAACGATGTGAACAGGGTTCCCGAGATACCTAACGGGTATTCGGTACACCGTGCCACGTACCTACCGCATCACAGCCCACCCCTACGGTCAGCGCTGTCCACGGCCTCCAGTAGGCTACAAACACCAGAAACTACTTGCAACTCCTGGACGGAGAACTAGGGTGAATAAGAAGTCGAGAGGGTCCATTGGTTTCGGGCCCAATGCATGGTAGTAGCTGATTCTTAAATCACACATACAGATCTCAGTGCTTAAGGTCGGCTTCAATGAAACAACCCACCATGTACTCCTACATGGCCTCTCATCGATACCTTTACCAAATCGTGTTCACCACACCACTCTCATTACCGACATAATCATTTCACTCTAGCCCATCACCCAGATGAACCAGACCTGACACGACTCTAAGCATAGCAGGCATAGCAAGGTAGGAACAACACATACATATGGCTCAATCAACTCCTACACATGCTAGTGGGTTTCATCTAGTTACTGTGGCAATGACAGGTCATGCAGAGGAAATGGGTTCAACTACCGTAGCACACAGCAGTTTGAATCGCGTTGTCTTAATGCAGTAAAAGAGAGCAGGAGCGAGAACATGGGATTGTATCGATATGATCAAATGGTTGGTTGCTTGCCTGATGGTTCGTTGCACGGATACGGTTCTTCGTTAGGGTAATCACGGTACTCCTCGGGACAGATCCTGTCGCAAAGGATAACGATACACAGCATCACCAAACAATATGCAACAATATGATGCATGCATGAAACATGGCAATATGAGTGTGTTGGGCTAATGCAACTAAAACCAGATGTGTTTGAGCAAATTTGAATCAAAGATTCAAATTCCAAATTCAAATATGGCCTTTTAAAGTGCCTTTTCTTGTTCTGATTGAAACATCAATTAACTTGTTTGATCATGCATGAAAATAGTACAGATGGATAGATTGGATTTTTCTGATCATTTTTCATATATTATTTGTCCAATTTGGAGTTACAGAATAAAAGTTATGAATTTTTGAAGTTTAAATAATATTCTGGAATTTCCTGATTTAATTTAAATCCAGAAATATCATTTACTGCGTCAGCCTGACATCACAGTGACATCAGCAGGTCAACAGGGCTGGCTCGGGTCAAACCTGACGTGTGGGGTCCACACGTCAGTGACACAGGGGCTAATCCCGCGTTGACCCCGGGCTGGTTAGCTTTGACTAACCCCTGGGGCCCACTTGTCAGCGTCAGTAGGTGGTGGGTTAGTGGCTAATTAACTAGGCCACGTCAGCTCGCCGGAGTTCTGGCCGGCGGCGACCAACAGTGCGGCGGCGATAGTGGTTTTGGTCGTTTCGGCCACCAAATGGAACGTGGCGACCACCGGAGTGAAGCTGAGGACGACCCGCGGCTCTTGGCGGAGTCCGTTGGGGTCGGGGTGGCCGGAGTCGACGGCGGCGAGCTCGGCTGCGGCCGCCGGGGTTCGGTCGTGCACGGGAGTGGTGCTGGAGCTCGAAGTCGAGCAAAGTGAGGCGCTAGGGATGCTCTACTGGGTTCTGTGAACGCGTTGGACTCGCCGGGGTGACCAAATGGTCACCGGAGCTGCGTCGACGGCGAGCTCGGCGACGGCGGAGGTTCGGCCGAGGTGGGGATGCAGCTACGGTGAGGGAACGAGGGGAGAAGAGGGGGAAACGGTGGCGTAGCTCACCGCGGTTGCAGTGGGCGTCGAAGCGGGCTCGGGGACGCGCTGGAGACGGCGAATTCGTCGGCGACGGTGGTCGGAGTCCGAAGAGGGGAACGGCGACGTGGCGGCGATGCAGGGCTTCCGGGGACTCGTGGAGCGATGGGGAGGAAGAGGGAGTCGAGGCGGAGCTTCTGAGCTACTCGGGGGAGCGAGGGGTGGCCGGAGTCAGTGGCTACGGCGAACGGCGGCGACGGTGGTGTTCGGCCGAGAGCGAGAGAGAGCGAGGGAGAAACGGGGGAGAGTGAGCGAGAGCAGGGGGGATCGGGACGGGCTGCGGGCGTCGTCCACGCGGCCAGGGGGGCGTCGGCAAGCAGGAGGTGGCCGCGCGGCCGCGCGCGCGCGAGCACGCAGCAGCTTCGGGGCGTGGGGAGGAAGACGACGGGGAGCTACAGTGCTGGGCTGGCTAGCTGGGCCGGCCAGCTGGCTGGGCCGCACAGGTAAGTTTCTCCTCTCTTTTCTGTTTTCTGTTTTATTTAATAATTCTGCAACTTTGTTGAATTAAATAAAATACCTAGGCAACTCCAAAAATCACCAAACTACTCCTGGTCCATAGTTGGAATATTTCCAACATGAAACATTTTAGTTTGGAGATATTTGAGCATTTAATTATTTTATATTATTTTAAATGCCCAAATTCAAATAGTTATGATTTAACTCAAGAACCCTAGGATGGCCTAGAAAAGTGTGCACCATTTTTGGCAGAGGTTCTGAACCAAGGCTAAAATGATGGACATTTTAGAAGGGCATTTCAGGTTCATTGAAAAATTATTTTAGTAACCCTAATTGGTTTCAGAGGGAACTGGGGGTTCTGTCATCCCCATTTCAAGTTTCTGATGAAAGAATAAACATGATGCAACACTCTAATGCATGACTAGCTAGGGTGTGACATACAGCTCATCACAAATAGTGTTGTCACCTCTGATACGTGCTTCCAACCAACTGCTGAAAGTCCTGATGTGTTCACATGTAATCCAGTCGTCGCACTGCTTCGGGTGTTTGGAGCGCAGACTGTTCTTGTGTTCATCGACATACGGGGTCACCAAGGTAGAGTTCTGTAGAACTGTGTAGTGTGCTTGAGACCAAGAATATCCGTCCCTGCATATTATTGAGTCCCTTCCAAGCGTGCCTTTTCCAGTCAGTCTCCCCTCATACCGCGATTTAGGGAGACCTATCTTCTTAAGGCCAGGAATGAAGTCAACACAAAACCTGATGACATCCTCTGTTTGATGGCCCATGGAGATGCTTCCTTCTGGCCTAGCGCGGTTACGGACATATTTCTTTAGGACTCCCATGAACCTCTCAAAGGGGTACATATTGTGTAGAAATACGGGGCCCAAAATGACAATCTCGTCAACTAGATGAACTAGGACGTGCGTCATGATATTGAAGAAGGATGGTGGGAACACCAGCTCGAAACTGACAAGACATTGCACCACATCACTCCTTAGCCTTTGTATGATTTCTGGATCGATCACCTTCTAAGATATTGCATTGAGGAATGCACATAGCTTCACAATGGCTAATCGGACGTTTTCCGGTAGAAGCTCCCTCAATGCAACAGGAAGCAGTTGCGTCATAATCACGTGGCAGTCATGAGACTTTAGGTTCTGAAACTTTTTCTCTGCCATATTTATTATTTCTTTTATATTCGACGAGAAGCCAGTCGGGACCTTCATACTAAGAAGGCATTCAAAGAAGATTTCCTTCTCTTCTTTGGTAAGAGCATAGCTGGCAGGACCTTCATACTGCTTTGGAGGCATGCCGTCTTTTTCGTGCAAACGTTGTAGGTCCTCCCGTGCCTCAGCTGTATCTTTTGTCTTCCCATACACGCCCAAGAAGCCTAGCAGGTTCACGCAAAGGTTCTTCGTCACGTGCATCACGTCGATCGAAGAGCGGACCTCTAGGTCTTTCTAGTAGGGTAGGTCCCAAAATATAGATTTCTTCTTCCACATGGGTGCGTGTCCCCCGATGTCACTCGGAACAGCTAGTCCGCCGGGACCCTTTCCAAAGATTACGTGTAAATCATTGACCATAGCAAGTACGTGATCTCCGGTACGCATGGCGGGCTTCTTCCGGTGATCTGCCTCGCCTTTGAAATGCTTGCCTTTCTTTCGACATTGATGGTTGGTCGGAAGAAATCGACGATGGCCCAGGTACACATTCTTCCTGCAGCTTGCCAGGTATATACTATCGGTGTCAAGTAAACAGTGCGTGCATGCGTGGTATCCCTTGTTTGTCTATCCTGAAAGGTTACTGAGAGCGGGCCAATCGTTGATGGTCACGAACAGCAACGCCTTTAGGTTAAGTTCCTCCTGTTTGTGCTCATCCCACCTACGTACACCGTTTCCATTCCACAGCTCTAAAAGTTCTTCAACTAATGGCCTTAGGTACACATCAATGTCATTGCCGGGTTGCTTAGGGCCTTGGATGAGAACTGGCATCATAATGAACTTCCGCTTCATGCACATCCAAGGAGGAAGGTTATACATACATAGAGTGACGGGCCAGGTGCTGTGATTGCTGCTCTGCTCCCCGAAAGGATTAATGCCATCCGCGCTTAAAGCAAACCATACGTTCCTTGGCTCACTTGCAAACTCATCCCAGTACTTTCTCTCGATTTTTCTCCACTGCGACCCGTCAGCGGGTGCTCTCAACTTCCCGTCTTTCTTACGGTCCTCACTGCGCCATCGCATCAACTTGGCATGCTCTCCGTTTCTGAACAGACGTTTCAACCGTGGTATTATAGGAGCATACCACATCACCTTCGCAGGAACCCTCTTCCTGGGGGGCTCGCCGTCAACATCACCAGGGTCATCTCGTCTGATCTTATACCGTAATGCACCGCATACCGGGCATGCGTTCAGATTCTTGTACGCACCGCGGTAGAGGATGCAGTCATTAGGGCATGCATGTATCTTCTGCACCTCCAATCCTAGAGGGCATACGACCTTCTTTGCTGCGTATGTACTGTCGGGCAATTCGTTATCCTTTGGAAGCTTCTTCTTCAATATTTTAAGTAGCTTCTCAAATCCTTTGTCAGGCACAGCATTCTCTGCCTTCCATTGCAGCAATTCTAGTACGGTACCCAGCTTTGTCTTGCCATCTTCGCAATTGGGGTACAACCCTTTTTTGTGGTCCTCTAGCATGCGATTGAACTTCAGCTTCTCCTTTTGACTTTCGCATTGCGTCCTTGCATCGACAATGACCCGGCAGAGATCATCATCATCGGGCACATCGTCTAGTTACTCTTGATCTTCAGCAGCTTCGCCCGTTGCAGCATCATCGTGCACATCGTCTGGTTTCTCTTGATCTTCAGGAGCATCACCGTATTCAGGGGGCACATAGTTGTCATCGTACTCTTCTTCTTCGCCATCTTCCATCATAACCCCTATTTCTCCGTGCCTCGTCCAAACATTATAGTGTGGCATAAAACCCTTGTAAAGCAGGTGGGTGTGGAGGATTTTCCGGTCAGAGTAAGACTTCGTATTCCCACATACAGGGCATGGACAACACATAAAACCATTCTGCTTGTTTGCCTCAGCCACTTCGAGAAAATCATGCACGCCCTTAATGTACTCGGAGGTGTGTCTTGAACCGTACATCCATTGCCGGTTCATCTGCGTGCATTATATAATTAAGTGACCAAATTAATAGAAGTTCATCATCACATTAAAACCAAAGTACATACATAGTTCTCATCTAACAACATAAAGCTCTGCAGAGCATCTAAATTAATTAAACCATACACTGAAACTATGTAAAACATTTCAATGCGAAAACAAATGCGATCATAATCGCAACCAATGTAACAACTGATCCAACGACATAATGATACCAAGCCTCGGTATGAATGGCATATTTTCTAATCTTTCTAATCTTCAAGTGCATTGCATCCATCTTGATCTTGTGATCATCGACGACATCCGCAACATGCAACTCCAATATCATCTTCTCCTCCTCAATTTTTCTAATTTTTTCCTTCAACAAATTTTTTTCTTCTTCAACTAAATTTAACCTCTCGACAATAGGGTCGGTTGGAATTTCCGGTTCAACAACCTCCTAGATAAATAAAATCTATGTCACGTTGGTCGGCATAATTGTCATAAACAATAAATGAACCAATAGTTATGAAAAGATAATATATACCACATCAGAATCATAGACAGGACGAGGGCCGACGGGGGCGGATACCAAAACCATCGCACTATATAAGATGCAATAATAAAAGTAAGAAAATTATACAAGTATCTATATAAACATACAAGTAAGAGTTTTTTTTCCTTTCAAAAAGAAGATAAGAACAAGAGGCTCACCACGGTGGTGCCGGCGACGCGGGCGATCGACGGCGGTGAAGACGGGGATGGGACGTGACGGACCGCTAAACCTAGACAAATATTGAGAAAAATGGAGCTTGGAGGTGGAGCTTGGAGAGGAGAAAGCTTAAGTAGTGTGGCTCGGGCATTCCATCAAACACCTCGTGTGCATAGGAGGTGAGCTAGAGCAACACAAAGCTCTCTCCTCGCCGGCCATGAAAAACAGAGCAGTGAGAGTGCTCTGCTCGCGGGGTATATATAGGCAATTAATTGGTCCCAGTTCGTGGCATGAACCGGGACTAAAGGGAAGCCTTTGGTCCCGGTTCATTCCCCCAACCGGGACCAATGGTGGTGGGCCAGGAGCAAGGCACATTGGTCCCGGTTCGTCCCGCCAACCGGGACCAAAAGGTCCAGACGAACCGGGACCAATGGCCCACGTGGCCCGGCCGGCCCCCGGGGCTCAAGAACCGGGTCCAATGCCCCCATTGCCCCCTTTTCTACTAGTGTCCAGGAAAAAATCTGACAAGAGAAAACTAGAGGGAGAAGAGCCTAGCGGTTATCCTTCGGGTTCTCAACTAGATGGAGGATAGAGGAGCGCAATAGCTATGCAGGGGTGCCTCCAAACGCCCCCCCCCTGGAATATTCCAGGACTTCTCGGAACCTTTTGGAGGCTTCTAGATACTTTTGGGACGCTCCCGGATCCACTCAAAACATTTCCGAAACCATCTGGAACTCTTTCGGAGCTCATTTTGTCATTCTCCTATCTATACCACTATATATTGTCCGAATAACTTCACATATTGGCCGTTGGATGAAACCAATCCAACGGTTGGGAGGTGGTAAATCTGAGTAGTATTGGCTGTTAGATATTGTTTCCTCTACATCAGATTTTTCCACGTGTATACTATGTAGACGATTCTACTTGAGCTTAGGTACTCATGATATGCACATACCTCAAAATAAAGACACTTCCGCTTTCTTCTAGATTCTTTCGTACTTTAATTCTACAAACTTTTCTATTAAGAGAATTGTCATTCATTATTGTTATATCATTTACATTACATAATATGCACAAAATACAACCATTTCTCATTTTTTTTTCTAGACTCTTCTCTCAAGTTTTTTCTTACAAAATAATTGGCATGTGTTTTTACTATATGATATTTGCTTGTTGTGGTTTAAATCTATGGCAACATCTTCCTAAAGTCCACTTTGTCTTGGCACATTTAGTATTTAGCTATTCTTATATATTTCAAACTTGTTTTGTGTAGGATATACCACATAGTCATCGAATATTCTGTAGTCATAATTTGATTTTGAATGGAATGAACATTCAGACTTAAACCTATATCTTATATTTCGTCCATAAGATAACTCCAATTTATATGTTTGCCTATTATGACGTGGTAAATTGATATTTGTCGCATTTACTCTCATGTTCACGGCACGTGTAACTTGCTAGTATTTCTAGTACTCAAATAAAACACTAGTCGTTAAGTGTGTGACACTGGTTCGGTAATATGTGGACATGACCCAAAACATTTTCCGATCAAAAATTAACAATGGATCTGGACACCCATGTTAATTCCGACGTACACACAAATATCTTTATCGAGTAAACCTTTAGTTCCGCATACCCTCTGCTTTGGGATACTTGTATAAAACCCAAGGCGAGACTTATCGGTATCAAATACCAAGTTATATTCATTACTTGTTGTGTTCTAGTTTCTAGTTTATGTATTTATGTTATCCCCACGATCAATATCACACTTGTGTTTGGTTAGACCACGATGAATACCGTAATATTGAGTGGACCCAGAGAATATCTCTCCATCGGAGGAGGAGAAAATCCAAGTCTTGAATTGTCGAGAACCTTGACATATTTTTTTAGTGTACCCGTAAACTACCTTTATGATCTCCTTGTTACGGAAAACGTTTGACAACCCCAAGTTAACCATCCGGCATGAAGGCCTACAATATTCTCATGGTCTAAGGACATGAGTACGCGTTAATATATTATATGATAATACCGATAACTAAGTTACGAAGTGTCTCACTCTTAATCATAATTTGGGTCTATCCAACTACATTGTTCACTCAACAATGTGTTTTCATTATTGTTAGCATCCTTATACCCATGATCAGGAAAACGAGATCATCTGCAATATCTGAGCTTGTCTTAGAGGCGAGAGTAGGGATCAATTTGGTGTTTAAGTTTCCACCCATGCAACCGAGTTTTCCTCTAGATCTCATTTTCAAGAATCATTGCAATTATAGTATAGAAATATAAACATTATTAACAAACATGAAAATATAGTAATACATTATTATTACCTCTAAGGCATATATCCAACAACTTTAACTAAGATCTACGAAGGGGCAGGTCCCCGCTTCTCCGGTCAATGACGAGGCCGTCCAACGGGAGAGGTGTGCAGGATCGATGAGGCGGCGTGAAGGGACTCCTAAAGGCAGTGGCGTGTGTTCAGACGTGTCTGGTAAAAGAAAGGTGAGCTGATTGTTGGATGTATGGTTGTCTATACTAGAAGTGAATAAATAGAAAGTTACATACAGTATATGTTCCAATAAAAGTTTTTGTTCTTGTAAACGCTCGTTTGCTTTTGCTTCTTCTTATCTTTTGTTATCTTCTCGTGAGTTTATTACCAATCAACAATACAGTTATACCTTCTACTTGAATCAAGTGATTTGATATCAAAATATATAACATCGATTTGACACATGCCAATCTTCATTGTTGCTAGGCTGCTAGCTTACCTGTTTATATCTCATTGATGTTACATTTTGAGTCAATAAAATCCACCTTCTGTCCAACGAGTTCCCTAGCTATACACCAACACCAGATGTGTATGGCAGACTAAGAGCCCTTTACAATGCGCAAACAGCGCCGACACGCATTTTACGGATGGATAAATTAAGACACTTGAGATTTGAAAATACATTAGGACGCACCTCTGTTGGGCCCCACTTGTAGCGCACATTTTTCGAAAAGGGGATTACTCCGGCCTCTGCATCGACACACAGTCATCTTTTTAAATTATTCAACAGTCCGACAAAGAAGATACATGGATCAATCCGAAACAACCTTCCTGGCAACCTCAATCACTACACACACAAGTCTCATGGAGTGTCCTGGCGCATCCATGCACACCATCTAATCTGGTGGCCACCCGAGGCTACCTGACGAGCCTAGAGCACCAACCGGTGTAACAGACCCTCAACATACACCGCATGCGCACACTGAAGAATCAGCGCCCGCCATCTTCCGGAGAGATCAATGCATATGCCTTGCGAGGTCCAACTACCGTCGACGCCACCACGACTCCAGACAGCGCCGCCCTCCTGCGCGCGTCCATCAACACGTGACCATTGCCAAGACCCCGCTGCCCCATGTCGTCGAGACCCGTCCATGTCGGCGCGTCAAATGCCACGCCGCTCCACCACTGTAATCATCCACTGGTCCCTTTAGCCGATGAACCCCTCCAAGATTGATGCCCCCAATGGGGAAACGACACTAGTTTTTGTTGTTGCCGTAATTTGCTGATTTTGGATTTTTTATTTTTTTGCATTGTGGCAGCTTTCTCTAGTGCTGAGAAAACCTTGGGTGCTGCTTGCAGGAGCATACCTCAATCAAAACAAACCTTTGCATTTTTTGTCTAATCATTTTCAACAAGAGTAAAGGACGTGTCGTTTCCTCAAAACAAAAACAAAATAATCTGACAGAAAAGATAGCCATCTTTTCTAATTGGGAGCTGATGACGACAAGGAAAGATACTAAGATAGCATCAGTTTCAGTCGTGAGATGATGGCGATTGGGAAAGATAGTTATCCAATATCTATCAGTAACGTGTTTCCAACTTAATCAGTTGTGTTGTGACTGTTTGATTAATTCTCTGTTATTGGTCGTGATGTGGCTGGTTGGATGAATGGGCCTTATTAAAATAAATGCACTAAACCGCACACTAAAAAAATGGGCCTAGCAGTATGCCACGTCAGATCTACACCAGCGCCACGTAGATGCCATATGAGGTCCATATATTAGTACAGTTATATTAGTACGGTCATGTAAAACCATGATGGACTAGTCTGTCATGGAGTACCGGGCCTATGGCGGGCCTGGGACTGATCGGTGATGGCCGAGAACTGTCATGGTGGTGCAGTTGTCAAATTATGACGCGATATACCTGACGGATTTCAAATCCGTCATGGACCTCCCTCCTTGACGGTTTTGCACTGTTCCATGACAGACTGGATCCGTCATGGATTAACAAGATTCTTGTAGTGATAAATGTGGATTATTTTATCTGTTAAGATAATAGGTAGTGTGTTAAAGCTATTTAGAGCAAATATAATAAGTCGATGTAAGTAGGTTATAAGCATTTAAAAATATTCTTGCTAAGTTGGAGGAGAGCATGGAGAATTAGACTATAGATTAAGGGTGTGGATAGATCTTAGTCGACTGAGACTTAACCGACATAACATATAAAAAGGAAAAGGGAAAAATTTCAAAGAAAATTGGGTACAATCTCCATGTAAGATCTCATTAATATAGTTTGATGACATTGTACTTCTGAACAAGAAGGGCTCAACTTTGTCACTTTCACTTACTAATATAGTTGATGGTCAAATTATAATATTTGAACATGTCTTATACAAGAATCTCACATCAATTCACCTATAACTAGAGTCTTTATAATATGAAGTATTTCTGTCTAAGACATAACCAATTAGTTGTAGATATACCTAAAAAGGGCTCATTTTTTAAACTCTTAAAACTAAATAAATTGGTATTGTTTGATACAGGTTCCTTATCGAGCTCGTTTGATGGGTAGAAGTCAAAAGAAACTGACATTGACTATCTTATACTTGGGCTTACATTGGACACAGAAATGTGCCTGGTCAGATTGACGTCTACCTCCTTCCACGTGTATGTGATTTTCGCACAATATTAAACTACGCTTTGTCTGAGTCAGACCAATCTAAATATGATATCCAGGAAGAAGTTTTAGGAGTATCATAAACTAGATTGGGATCGCGCCTTGGCGCAAAGGTGCCGATCCCAACGTTTTGGTCAAAGTAGTTAATGCGAAGATCGGAAGCAGGCTTAACGGTACCGGTCCAAACGTTTTGGTCTAATGCTAAGATCGGAAGCACGCCTTGCAGGTGTTGCCTCACAGCGACTAAAACTTTAATATCACAAAGCGTTTAGAACATCAAAAAGAAATTAAAATAACCGCCCAGAATAATGTGTTTGGTATATATCACAAACACTACAAAGATACATCAAGAGCAAGGTATAGCTGTTGCCCAGGATAACTAAATATAGGGCATATAGATTAAATATATACCACAAGCAAAGTGTAGTTGTTGCCCAGGATAACCATAAAACTAAAGATCACAGAGGGAAAATCTGTACCAAAAGCAAGCCACAATGTTTGCCTAGGACAACTGATTTGTATCAAGTAGTACAAACAGAAAGACATACATTCTATAAATATTGCCAAGTAGTTTATATCAGCAAGTTTAAGACTAAGTCTCACAAGAGATGTTGTATCTGCTCATAAACACAATGAGATAACAGCCAATTGATAATGATGCTCTGGAAACATCGATATCTACAGTAGTATTGACAGTCTGAATCGAGTTAGCAATCTAAATCAACCTACAATCTCTAGCCCCAAAAAATACAAAGGCAGCATAAATCACAATTAAAAGGATGCTGAGAATAATGACACCGGAATAAATTGGAACAGAGATTAGGGATCGACCTAACCTAGGCCACCACTCACAGAAGTGACGTTGAGGTGCAAGTATTGAATATGTGGAACGGGAGGCTTCAGTACATCACAACAGTGTTGTTGGGAAGAGTGGGAGGAGCCATGAGACCTCGTGCCTTGTCCACCTGCAGCGGTAGCAGCACCTGCTGCTCATCCATATCGGAGCAACTGACTTTGTCCATGGGGACAGCGCCATCTCCCTATTTCAGTTAACCTAGATACACAATAAACAATCAAAGAAGTCAGAATGCATCAACTACTGACTTCAACTCATAAATCAAAGCGGCGTGAGAAGTAAACTGCTAGGCATGCAAGCTCAAACACAAGAACGCAAAGACCATCTAAGAGAATAGAAAGACACAGATCAGATAACAATAAGTTTAAAAAATGAAGTACCCAGTGTAAATTAAGAGAAAGAGAATAATCAAGATACAGAAAATTAAAAAGAAAATAGAGTAAGGAACATGTAAAGAAGATAACTTCGATACTATTACCTCCATTTGGAAATAAGCGATGAACTAAAGCAGCGTCACTTATTTCCGAACGGAGGGAGTCTACAGTTGCAACTTAGGAAGTTTAGATGACAAATTATTACCTCTCCTGGGTGAAAGATGGTCTTGTATTTCTTTACAAAAAGTGACGTGCTTCCTCATTGAACTGCAGTACATACAGACGTCTTGTCAGCTCTATTTTGCGCCCGGGTGGCGAGGCAAGCAGCGGGCAGAAGAGCATTGCGGTGGCCATTGGTCGAGCCGCTCCCGTCAACCTGGCAGTCGGGTCGGGTAAGGTCGGGTCAAGCTTTCTCAGACCCATACCCTAATAGTTTATGGGTGCACTGGCTGCCCACGACCCTACCCATGGGCAGAGAACAAGACCCATGCCCGAACCCGACAGCTGACCCGACCCAATAGGGCACCCATCGGGTCTAGTAATATTTTATTTTAATTGTTTTTAACAAACTACCTGCACGTCTTGTGCTTGGCTGACCGCTGCTTTTTCCCTCTGCCAAGGCCCTTCCTAGTCCTCTTTATAGAGAAGCTCAGCCAACCCTGCGCTCCAGCAAGCGAGGTGGTACTAAACTAGCTCCTCCCATGCTCATTTCGCTGCCATGCACGCACAGCACATTACCCGTGCATGACTTGCAACCATTGGAGGCTCAATAGGCCGAAATACTCTACCATTTCTTAGTTGACTCAGCAATGGGCCTTATCATTCTGGATTGATCAACAAAAAAATGGCAGAGCAAACATACGTGTGCATACTCCCATCGGTACTGGTAGCGTTCACTAGAAAAATGCTACTGCCAGCGTTAACTAGCGTATCTCCAGAAAAACTTTTACACTTCATATAAACTAAAAAACATATTTTAATCACTAGTATTAATCGAGTGACCCATCGGGCTACCCATGGGTAGAACCTTGTGCCCATACCCTACCCATGACTAATCGGGTTACCCATCGGGCTCACCCATGGATTAACATGATGACCCATACCCTACCCATTAGGGTCGGGTACCCATGGGCGCGGCCACCCATGGGTCAGATTGCCGGGTTGACGCTCCCGTCCTCCCCGGTGACGCCGTTCTCTGCAGGGGCCCAGAGATAAACGGGTGACTGGTTGTGCACGTCGGGATCAGTAGCGGATCGACCACCCCACTCACCGAACATGAAACCGAATCAGTAAATCAATTAACACAAAAAGCTATCTCTGACCTTCCAAAAGATGGGCAAACAAAACCACTACAAAAGCTAGCTTTGCCAACCACATCAGGCTTCTTGAGTTATATGAACACATTAGGTAATCAAATACCAAACACATCTCTGAAGTTCTTATAATGCTAAATTGGTTGGTCGAAGTTATTTTGTATATTCGTGTGAACATGTCAAGTAGCCTAGAACGGTCTAAGAGCACTCATTGTGAAGCAAACATTTGAAAGCAATGTCAAATCCAATATCTCTACAGCCCAGCATTCACATGGCCTGTTCCAAATTCCATGGTTGCCTAAAATTCCATTTCAAGAACTAATGCAAAAAGATTAACCACCTAAATTAAGCTAGTATTACCGAAGCTAAATGTGGGGAATTAAGAAGAGTTTGAGGTTAGAGAAAAACTGCCCAGGTCCACCACCATATCCACCATGTTTGTCCTGAAACAATTATACGCCACCATAAGAGAAAAAAATGGTAATATTCAGATATTACTGTATCTGCAAAGGGGTATCTTCAGTGCTTTAATTATGTATGACAAATACTACTTGTATTTTCTTTAAAAAAATCATACTGCTGCAAAAATTTCTAATGGACAACCTAACCATGGCGCAAAGTTAAATAAAGGTTATTTTCTTGTCATCCTTGTATGAAGCAATGTTGTTCAACTGAAATCAGATTTGAGATTTACTGTGTTGTACAACCAGAGCATATTATCTCAGCAACTTGTTTCTTAGTTTCTATAATCAGATTTAAGAAGAGCAGAAGTTTGAGCTAAAGCCTTAAACAGTCTGCTTGTAAAGTTTCCAACATATATATCCTTAAGCATAAGTGTTATCAAAATTTAACTGTAAACTGCAGCAACATATCCATACAATTATATCGTAACAGATCAACAAACCCGGCATCAAGACAATAAGTCTAAAATATCGTTCTCCAGGTCTTCGTCAAGAGTTTCATCCAGCAACGCGAGCCCATGAACCATCCAATAGCATAACCAAAGTTGACTGGAATAACCAGAAGAAAACTGTCAGCAAAATAGATACCAGGGACAACACTTGAGTTAATTTAACACTGGAGAAGCAATACTTGGCATCGAGCACATGGAAGCTGGGTGCAAGATGCCCCGGCTCTTTCGTCAAATACTCAACATGCTGATCGCGCCACAGCCCTAGCCTGCAGCAGAAGAAAAAACACTTGACGACCATAGGCTTTCTAGATCAGGAACTACATGATAGTGTACATTTAGCCCATAACACCAGCAAGATAATTAATTAATTTAGATATAATGGCACCAATGGACATAGCCGTGCAGACCAATTGGCCAAAACATAAAAGTTGAATTCCTTTCAGGTTAGTTAGTGGCCGATATTGCCACACAACATTTTTAGACTATTCTTGATTAGCTAGCATCTTCAGGTTAGCTAGGATTAAGTCTTGGTTTTGTAAAGCTTGCACACACAGAGAGCTTAACCGAGACAAAATGAAACTAATTCATGGAATGGAAGGATATGTACTAACCATTAGTTGTCTAAAATTTAAAAAATGCTCAAGGTTTGTGTAGTAGTAAATGGAGCAAAATGGAAACATTAACATCTGTACAAATCCAAGAACAACACCAAAAAACTGAAGGATTGATCCTTTCCAAAGAACTTTGGAAGATGTAGGCATATATTTAACCTTGGATATCTGGACCAACCTCTGATAATTCACCTATCTAGATATATATGGCATAAAACATTAACTACACGATTATCTGCCCAGGAAGTTCTGCACACTGTATGGATTAAGCAACTAATGCAGTTATCAGTTCTTAAATTGCTTGTGAAACATGTGAAGTATCTAAGAGAGACGACGGGGAGGATTGGAGCACACCTGTAGCACGTCTTGCACACTCACTGAAACCTTGTTGACCAATGATGCTCACTGTCACCACGGGCCTAACAATCACTGTCACCATGGACCTAAGAATCTTCAGCTACCTAGACCCAAGCATTCAGGGTCAAACCTCAAGATCTGTAAGACAGTAAGCACAAAGATAATAAGTGTTCATGTGCCCGGCAACTTTGGGAGGAGGAGCGGGGTGGGAGGGGAGGGTGGTGGAGCTCACCATGGTCGGGATCTCGCGAGGAGGCGGCACCGACGGGGGGGGGGGGGGGGGGGGTAGAAGGCCTAGTGCTCACCAAGAACCCCGAGTGAGAACATATATATTTTTAATCCAATGACAACATGCTACAATCAACTGCATAATTTTTGTGGCACTTATAGGATGATATAAAAATAGTATATTTGACCATCAATGAACTAACAAAACAGTGGTAACTTATATGTTTTGTAAAGTTAACTCCGCTATCAAATTAACATATACATGACTATACACACATATAAGTAATGAAAACCAGAAAGGTAGACCTTCAAATTATTATTTTTTTGATAAATGGACCTTCAAATTAATTACCAAAACCAGAGACCACCAAGACCATATCAATATAAAAGTTTCAGGAACAGGTCGAGTTAAGAAAGGAAACATGTATAAATTGTGCCCTACATTGTAGAAAAATAAAAATAGGAAGATTTGCTTAGAGCAAACATGACATGCAATGCCATTTTTTAACAGGAAAGCTACCTCATATACTGCAAACATGACATCAGTGAAAATATGGACACACATATCAGCAGACATCGATAGTACCATGGAAGAGAAATAAATAAGGAAAAGGAGACACAAAATATACCTGAGAAGAGGTAGAAGAATTGAGGCGTGGGCGCAGGGAGCCCAGCGGCGGTTAAGGCCACATGAACCATCGAGGAACTCTAGCTGCCGATGGCTGGAGCCGATGGTTAGGAGGCTCGACATGACGAACATCTCCTGGATCATGTCCTGTCCCCATGAGCCGATGGTTAGGAGATGATAGATATAATTATGATTTAAATACAAAGGGAATTAGGCAGTGAAGATTGTTGTCCCTTGATTTATAGTGGTTCTATTAGCTTTTCAGCTGTCTGGGCACACACCTGGCTCTAGAGCACCAAGCCAGTTTCCTTCTCTAGGTTTCTGTGACCATACAATAATCTAAATATGTAATTCACCACAATATTCCCACAAAAATGACGCAACCTAGCATCTTCTTCACCAACGGCGGCATCGGCAGCCTCTTACACTGCAGGTTGCCAGTGTCATCTTCCTCCCTAAGCTACTGCCGCCGCCAATGCCGTGCCATGGTACCGGAGATGAAAACATTCAGATTCAGTACCAGGCATGGATCAAGATAATGAACAATCCCAAGAAATCAATGAAACCTAGGTGTCACTTAGTCAGATCAAAACAACCAGAACCAAATGCACAAAAAACCTGAAACTCCAAGACGACCGAATGTATTTCAGCCCTTATCTCTCACCAGATTCATACACTACAACTCTAATACAAATGAATATGTTTTAGCCTTCATCCCTCAGAATATCCATTTATTCATCCAAAAATACCAATTAAAAGGGGCACAACTGAAGCGGCAAAGCATCTCCTAACTATCATATGACTGAAACATATCCAAGACAATTGAAGCTAATTATTCAGTCCAGGGAGGTAAAATTCTTGCTAATTATAAAATTATGCAATGCACGAGCTGCAAGGAAGTTTCTAAACACAATTAAGCATAGCTAATAGTTTTGTACGGAATGCATTCTAGCACAAAACCTACATAGCCAGTGGTAAAAAATAAACCTCACGACCAAACTATATGGTGTACCATCTCCTCTGCTCTAAAAATATATAGGTGCAGCAAGCACTGAAGAGCTATAACCTGTACCACACCTATAATAAGATTAGTAGCTCTCATTTGCAGTTTATAATTGATGTCCACCATGACATGCACATTATCCAACAATAACTCATCTTTGACAAAGAAGAAAATTGCAACCGATCGAAACCCCAACATCGGACAAGTTACCATGGATACGAAGGCAAAAAAAATGACAGCGAGAATAGCTACAGAGGTGAGTACAGGAAAATCACCAAGTAATTCCAAGAAAATTTAACACCCTTACAATGAAATAACCAGCAAAATTAGGACCGCGTTAAAGATTACTTACACCTATCTATCCACCATGCTTGTTCAGCATGCCTCCCTCCTCCGGATAACGGAGGAACTAACCAAAGGGGTGTATGTTTTTAACCAATTTATCCACCTCCAGGTTGTGGCAGGTCATCTTGCTGCTGAGAACCATAAGAAGCCATTTACCTGTTGCAATCATCACCCTGCAGATTAAGCAAGATAAAGTGTTCTGGTATTAGCTGATAAATAGGAACACACGGTGAATAGATTACATAACAAACCACATGTAACAAATGAAAAGGCTAAGAATAATATATCAGCTGCACCGTAACTCTATGCCATAATATATACACCCATTTGAGCATACAAAATTAATTCCATGGATGTAGAAGTCAAAAGAAAACAAAAGAAAAGATAAGAAAAACAAACATACAACTACAAAAAATGAGCAGAGCTAAATCAAGGAAAAGTAACACAAGCCTAAATCAGTATATGGCTAAATTAAGTTACCATACCCTGTTCAACACAAACAGCAGTATCACTAAAGCAATATCTTGGACCAGATTAAACTAAAGCCCACACAGTTTATTAATCAAAACTTCCTAGCAGCACATCTATAATCGTAGCCACTAATAATTCAGTCAGCCATGTCAATTCAGAGCAAAGAACAAGGGCAGCAAACATCCATGTGCAAACAAACAAAAAAACTCACCCCTAGTAGGATCTACACAAGAAACAAAAGGACACACCTGTAACCCACAAAAGAACAAACAAGGAAAGGAGGCCACAAAAATCCAGCCAGGGATAATACATTTTGCCTCTACCAGAAAGAAGACAACAAAGAGATACAATCATTGGCTAACCTGCATACCAATTGAATCTAGCGGTGCCTAACCTGCACACCAACTGAACCCAACAACATCCCCAGACAAAGAAAACAACAAAGATACACCGGCGCACAAATACAAGCCTAGGACTGCAAAGAAACAGGAATAGAGAAAGGAAGGCGAGAAGGGGTCGACCTGCAGTTCCCTGAACAAATACATGAAGGCCGGCAGAGATCGAACATCGACCTCCAGTTCCCTCCGATTGATGGACGGGGAGGAGGTCGCCGACAACCGTGCAGGCCCCCTCCTTCCTCCACCACCGCACGGGGAGGGATGGCCGCGTGCCTCCATCGTCGCTGGGCTCGAGAAGGACGGAGTACCGCGTCAGTGGCAGCGGTGAGGTGGCTGGCGGGGAGGAACGAAGTAGGAGAGGAGAATGGGAGCGTGGTGGCCGCGCACCTCCATCGTCGCCGGGCTCGGGAAGGACGGAGTACCGCGTCAGTGGCAGCGGTGAGGTCATTGACAGGGAGGAACGGAGCAGGAGAGGAGAACGGGAGAGCGGTGGCGCATGCAAGAGTGACGGCGAGGAGCGCGCTCTACGGGGAGAGCAGCACCGGTGGTGATCTCAGCAGGGGAAAACAACGGGGAGGAGAGGAGGACCGGACCGGAGCTCATCCATGGCTGCCGCGGCGGGCGGGGCGGGACGGCGGGGCCGCGCGTGAAGGGAAGGAGGGGATGCGTGGTGGTGGACGACGGCGACGACGCCGGAGAAGTGGGCGGCGGAGGTCCGGCGGGCAGGGCGAAGGAGACGGCGGCGGCGTTAGGGTTTGGGTGGAGGTGGGCGGCGGTGTTAGGGGAGAGGGCTGGGACGCGCGGGCGGGGTGGCGAGTGTGGAGAGGAGGCAGCTAGGGCTTGCCACGGGAGCTGCTAGCTTTTATAGGCCTCTATGTGAAATGACCAAAATACCCCGGTGGGGGCATGTTATTTACATTTTGCTGCCATTACTATTCATTCCAGCAGTGCCAGCTCGAGATCCGACGGCCCAGGTTGATCCAGATGCTGATCCGACGTCCAGAAACGCATCAAGCAAACCGATCCAACGGTTGAAAGTCACTGAGCTCTGAGGAAGCTTGTACATCCATCCTTCTCTTATTTCTGCATATAGTTTTCTATTACATCTAATAAATTTCGCCACATAAGTGTTATTATTTCAGCTAGATTAGTCTCATTCAAAAATTACATTCTACAATATAAGTTACATAAATTGTTACCATTCTGATACACTCGCATTTAGGAAAATATTTTATACCGAGTCTTTGTAGACACGGGGAAAACTAAAAATAAATATGTAATTATATGCCTCTATTGATTAGTCTACATTTTTATATATTTGATGGTGCGGTTAAATTTGTTTGTTGCGGATTAGTTATGTTGACTTCAAGTTAGTTTCTCATGTTTAGAGTTTCTTAGATGGAAAATATATGTGAGAGGTATGGATGAACCATGAGACCAACCATCTCCCATTTAATTTAATAAATAGTAAAGGTAAATATATGTTGAAGTTCCTGCGCATTGTAGTGTCATTAAACATCGTGACAAAGAATTTGCTCTAGAGTGAAGCATTTGCCAGATATCTCAATAGAAGTTTTTGGAGAGTATGTTTATTTATACCTTTTCTTAGAGAAGACACCGAAAGGGCATCTTACATATGATATTTATCAATGAATACAGTAGTTAGTACAAAAGGGGGACAACTTGAAATAAAATGACCTCTAAAACTAAGATCACATTGAAAGCCTTTTTGACCGTCTTTTTCCTTTGACCGTTCGCTGTCTGCTGGAACTTGCCTGAACAAGCAGTAAGGGCGGAATACATGTACTATAAACAACCTCATCATACAAGGCTCTAAAGATAACAATAGCCACCCACTACTTGCAACGAGAACTAGTAATCGCTGAAGAGCATTGTTGATGAATCACCCCACGCAGTGAAGGCATGCGATCCATCACCACAAATATAGAGGGTTGAACAAATTAGACCTTGCCGTAGATTGCACTTATAGAGAGGTCAAAGTCGCCGCACAAAAAGTTAGCCAACAATCTCCTTTGGTTGACATACCAACTGTCAAGATCTGAAGGAAGCCAACATATGTCACATCACCTACCCTCATTGGCCCTTCGTAGGTGTCCAATCGGACATCCTCGAGGTAAGGAGATGCCGAAGAAAGATTATTCCAACATGCCATTGTCGCCGCCACCTCATCGATGTCATCATGGAACCAAAACGTAAGGAAGAAACATGAAACTAATATTGAATGGGATGTACTACACAACAAAATAAATAACATGCGATCACACCCAAGAACACAATGAAGATGACATGATAGATCTAATCTCACCCACAAGAGTGTAATGGAGAGGAAGATGTTAGTGAAGATTTGACAATTCCCGCAGCTAGGTTATACCTCCCAGCCACGAGAATTATTTCACCGATGCAAGAGTCAAAGTACACGACCCCTCTGCGGTATCCACACATCCAGAAGTAGTGATTTGGCAACACTTTATCGTCCAGGAAAAAATCTGACAAGAGAAAACTAGAGGGAGAAGAGCCTAGCGGTTATCCTTCGGGTTCTCAACTAGATGGAGGATAGAGGAGCGCAATATCTATGCAGGGGTGCCTCCAAACGCCCCCCCCCCCCCCCCCGGAATATTCCAGGACTTCTCGGAACCTTTTGGAGGCTTCTAGATACTTTTGGGACACTCCCGGATCCACTCAAAACATTTCCGAAACCATTTGGAACTCTTTCGGAGCTCATTTTGTCATTCTCCTATCTATACCACTATATATTGTCCGAATAACTTCACATATTGGCCGTTGGATGAAACCAATCCAACGGTTGGGAGGTGGTAAATCTGAGTAGTATTGGCTGTTAGATATTGTTTCCTCTACATCAGATTTTTTCCACGTGTATACTATGTAGACGATTCTACTTGAGCTTAGGTACTCATGATATGCACATACCTCAAAATAAAGACACTTTCGCTTTCTTCTAGATTCTTTCGTACTTTAATTCTACAAACTTTTCTATTAAGAGAATTGTCATTCATTATTGTTATATCATTTACATTACATAATATGCACAAAATACAACCATTTCTCATTTTTTTTCTAGACTCTTCTCTCAAGTTTTTTCTTACAAAACAATTGGCATGTGTTTTTACTATATGATATTTGCTTGTTGTGGTTTAAATCTATGGCAACATCTTCCTAAAGTCCACTTTGTCTTGGCACATTTAGTATTTAGCTATTCTTATATATTTCAAACTTGTTTTGTGTAGGATATACCACATAGTCATCGAATATTCTGTAGTCATAATTTGATTTTGAATGGAATGAACATTCAGACTTAAACCTATATCTTATATTTCGTCCATAAGATAACAACAATTTATATGTTTGCCTATTATGACGTGGTAAATTGATATTTGTCGCATTTACTCTCATGTTCATGGCACGTGTAACTTGCTAGTATTTCTAGTACTCAAATAAAACACTAGTCGTTAAGTGTGTGACACTGGTTCGGTAATATGTGGACATGACCCAAAACATTTTCCGATCAAAAATTAACAATGGATCTGGACACCCATGTTAATTCCGACATACACACAAATATCTTTATCGAGTAAACCTTTAGTTCCGCATACCCTCTGCTTTGGGATACTTGTATAAAACCCAAGGCGAGACTTATCGGTATCAAATACCAAGTTATATTCATTACTTGTTGTGTTCTAGTTTCTAGTTTATGTATTTATGTTATCCCCACGATCAATATCACACTTGTGTTTGGTTAGACCATGATGAATACCGTAATATTGAGTGGACCCAGAGAGTATCTCTCCATCGGAGGAGGAGAAAATCCAAGTCTTGAATTGTCGAGAACCTTGACATATTTTTTTAGTGTACCCGTAAACTACCTTTATGATCTCCTTGTTACGGAAAACGTTTGACAACCCCAAGTTAACCATCCGGCATGAAGGCCTACAATATTCTCATGGTCTAAGGACATGAGTACGCGTTAATATATTATATGATAATACCGATAACTAAGTTACGAAGTGTATCACTCTTAATCATAATTTGGGTCTATCCAACTACATTGTTCACTCAACAATGTGTTTTCATTATTGTTAGCATCCTTATACCCATGATCAGGAAAACGAGATCATCTGCAATATCTGAGCTTGTCTTAGAGGCGAGACTAGGGATCAATTTGGTGTTTAAGTTTCCACCCATGCAACCGAGTTTTCCTCTAGATCTCATTTTCAAGAATCATTGCAATTATAGTATAGAAATATAAACATTATTAACAAACATGAAAATATAGTAATACATTATTATTACCTCTAAGGCATATATCCAACAACTTTAACTAAGATCCACGAAGGGGCAGGTCCCCGCTTCTCCGGTCAATGACGAGGCCGTCCAACGGGAAAGGTGTGGAGGATCGATGAGGCGGCGTGGAGGGACTCCTAAAGGCAGTGGCGTGTGTTGAGACGTGTCTGGTAAAAGAAAGGTGAGCTGATTGTTGGATGTATGGTTGTCTATACTAGAAGTGAGTAAATAGAAAGTTACATACAGTATATGTTCCAATAAAAGTTTTTGTTCTTGTAAACGCTCGTTTTCTTTTGCTTCTTCTTATCTTTTGTTATCTTCTCGTGAGTTTATTACCAATCAACAATACAGTTATACCTTCTACTTGAATCAAGTGATTTGATATCAAAATATATAACATCGATTTGACACATGCCAATCTTCATTGTTGCTAGGCTGCTAGCTTACCTGTTTATATCTCATTGATGTTACATTTTGAGTCAATAAAATCCACCTTCTGTCCAACGAGTTCCCTAGCTATACACCAACACCAGATGTGTATGGCAGACTCAGAGCCCTTTACAATGCGCAAACAGCGCCAACACGCATTTTACGGATGGATAAATTAAGACACTTGAGATTTGAAAATACATTAGGACGCACCTCTGTTGGGCCCCACTTGTAGCGCATATTTTTTTCGAAAAGGAGATTACTCCGGCCTTTGCATCGACACACAGTCATCTTTTTAAATTATTCAACAGTCCGACAAAGAAGATACATGGATCAACCCGAAACAACCTTCCTGGCAACCTCAATCACTACACCCACAAGTCTCATGGAGTGTCCTGGCGCATCCATGCACACCATCTAATCTGGTGGCCACCCGAGGCTACCTGACGAGCCTAGAGCACCAACCGGTGTAACAGACCCTCAACATACACCGCATGCGCACACTGAAGAATCAGCGCCCGCCATCTTCCGGAGAGATCAATGCATATGCCTTGCGAGGTCCAACTACCGTCGACGCCACCACGACTCCAGACAGCGCCACCCTCCTGCGCGCGTCCATCAACACGTGACCATTGCCAAGACCCCGCTGCCCCATGTCGTCGAGACCCGTCCATGTCGGCGCGTCAAATGCCACGCCGCTCCACCACTGTAATCATCCACTGGTCCCTTTAGCCGATGAACCCCTCCAAGATTGATGCCCCCAATGGGAAACGACACCAGTTTTTGTTGTTGCCGTAATTTGCTGATTTCGGATTATTATTTTTTTGCATTGTGGCAGCTTTCTCTAGTGCTGAGAAAACCTTGGGTGCTGCTTGCAGGAGCATACCTCAATCAAAACAAACCTTTGCATTTTTTATCTAATCATTTTCAACAAGAGTAAAGGACGTGGCGTTTCCTCAAAACAAAAACAAAATAATCTGACAGAAAAGATAGCCATCTTTTCTAATTGGGAGCTGATGACGACAAGGAAAGATACTAAGATAGCATCAGTTTCAGTCGTGAGATGATGGCGATTGGGAAAGATAGTTATCCAATATCTATCAGTAACGTGTTTCCAACTTAAACCGATGGGGATAGTGGTCATGGCCGTCTGGTGAAAAGCTGACGATCATATCTATAGTAGTTTAAGTTTGTAGTTTTCATTGAGTGCAAAATTATCGATGTAACCCTAAAGTGAATTCTATCAGGAAAATTGTGACTGATGGTGCCGAGTGGACAAAAGCATGGTGGTGGTGTTTAATAAATAAATGGTCACTAAATGGCAACAAAAATAAATGGTCCGGTGCTTACATGTTGCTCTTCTCTTGTTTGGTAGCATTTGTGTAGATGTAAGACAGCAACCTGCTCTTTGTCCATTTTCGATGTTTAACACCTCTTATTCAGTGACATTAACAAACTGTAGGAACGTCATAACCGATAGAGCATTATTAAAAAATGATAATTGTGCTGTCAATAACACATCATAACACGGTTTGCCATTTTATTTTTGCACGATGTCGTGCAGTCCGTCAATTCTCATTTCTTTGAAATTTCCGGAGAAGACTTTGTCCCCGGTGGAAACAAGAGTGTCATTTGTAACCTCTTATTCATTAACTCTGGAATCACTCGTTTGGAGGAAGATATCTGCAGGGAAAAGAGGTTAGTGCTCAAACTGTTAATCAGCTTATTACTCCTTTTTGTGAATTGCTCCTTTTATTAGTTTAACTGAACTTGGTCTGCAGATTGTACTCTGTGTCTCTCTGTGTAGGATGGTCGATACAGTGGGCACGGTGACCAAGATTGTGGAAGTTGCGCTAAAGATCAAGAACGCTGCAGACAAGGTGAAGCAGAACGAGCATATCTGCAAGCAAATAAAAAGTCGCGTCGAGGTACTCAGTAATACGATGTCGCAGTACCAGAATAACACGGAGCTAATGAACAGCTTGGAGGTGAGAGCCGCACTTGAGGCGTTGGACCAGATCCTTGGTGAGGCCTTGAAGCTCGTCACCGATTGCCAGGAGACCAACGTTGTGCGCCTTTTCTACAACTCTAGGCACCTGTCCCAACAGTTGATCCAGGTGGAACAACGTATATCCAATAAGAACATGGACGCTATGTTTGCCATCATGGCCTTCCTTTTACCTAAGCCATTCAGTTTTCATCCTCCACCCTCACAGGTATGATCCATGCACAACTTTTGTCATTCTTGCATGATACCACATTAAAAGTTAGAATTCCACATTTTCCAAGTATCTATTAGCCGGTATTGGTAAAGGCTTTTTTGCTAAAAGAGAGAGCCTGCCACATGTTTATTACGATTGTCTTCCATAATAGTTGAAGGGGATGGCCGAAACGTTGCCTGGAGGAGTAGCAGAGAACGGCAAGCTACCACGCCTTCCTGGAATTCCTTTACCAAGTGACATATCAACCATAGTCACCGAAAGTTTGGGCAGCCCGGGAAGTTCAGGGGTACAAGAACAAACTTCAGACGGTCCTGATGGGTTGCTTGTTTCTGATGGATCAAGTTCTGTTAGGAACAAGACAAGCCATCCAGAAATAACTAATAATGGATGTATATACCACCGGATGCAGAATCCTACCACAAGGCTGAAAGGGTAGAGCAAGATGAACCAGGTGTTTATATCACTCTCACTGCCTTGCCTGGAGGGGCCAACGGTCTCAAGCGAGTTCGGTTCAGGTAAATGCATTTGTATCCTATCCAAAAGAGAACTTTTATGTCCACTCCGGTACCTTTTCATCTTTGTCGCCCATTCGTGTTGAGTTGGTTCAACATTTTCACTATTCGACTTTGTGGCTGCAGCCGGAAGAGGTTCAGTGAGACACAGGCAGAACAATGGTGGCGGGGGAACAGGGCAAGGGTGTCCCAGCAGTACAATATCCAGTGGGATGACAAATAGATTGCAGGCATGGATCGCGAGACTGCGTCTCATTGACTTGATTCGGGCGAGAAAAACTTGATTACAAGTGGAGCTGAGGCCTCATAAAAAGGAAATATAGGACAGGCTTTTTTAGTTGTACATAATTATTTTCTCTACCCTTTCTTTTTTTTCCCTGTGTGAAGGTTAGGCTCTCGCAGAAGTAATGTAAAGGCTCGTTTGCCACCCAGCTTTTCATTCAATAAATGGCGTGTGTTGCTGCACCGGTCTACTTGTAATGTTGAATATTGTTAGGGGTTGAAAATTATGTGGAGTCACTTTACCTGAAAGTTAAAGAATAGATGTATTACTTGAAATGTGGAGTCATTCTATCATTTAAAGGACCTCTCTCAATCCAGCATCTCTACTCCTAATGGAGCAGTTGGTAGTCTCCCCCGATCAATTTTCGTCCCACCTTCGCTGGGTTTTTTTCGTCCTTAAAAAATCAACGAAATTTCGTAGGTTAAACAGGACAACTCCCACCTCCCGCCTCGACAAAAAACCCAACCAAAACCATCCCGTCGCCGCTGCTGCCTACCCCGCCTCCTGCCGGTGCGCCACCACTCCCGCCTCCTTCCGGCGCGCCGTCATCCCCGCCACCTAACGGCGCGCCGTCGGACCCTTCTTCTTCCCTGGAGAGCCGCCACCCTGCTGCCCCCGCCGTCTTCCCGAGCGCGCCGCTGCCGCCGTCTTCCCCAGAGCACCACCGCCCCACCACCCCCGCCCACGGGACCAGTGGTCCCATCGCCGGTCTCCCCCCACCCAGATCTGCTGGAGGCGCACCGAATCCTGCCTCACTGCCGGTTCCGCGACTCGGCCGCCGCCCCAACCGCTGCAGCAGCCGAGCACCTCCACTAGGTGCCCCGACGGTTCAGACCCTCACCTGGCCCCTCCCTCGAACCCAGCGAGCCTCCGCCCCGGCCTACTTCCCGCGCGAGGTCGCCTCCGCCTCCTCCTGGCGCATCGCCGCCCCCACCATTTGGATCGATGTCCCACTTGAGTTAGACGTGAACGATATGTTGAAGAGCAAGGGGGCACATGCTATTTCAGACCCTGATTCGTTTTCTCAGGTTCTTTTCCCTTCTGCAAATTCCACCCTCCTCATGATTTTGTTATTTTTGTTTTATTGAGACGGGTGACTTAGATAACTGTGATTCAGATTCAGCAGACATACTAAAAGGGCTGGTTCTCTTTTGGCTCTGCATTGCTTCTTAAACATCAGTCTAATTTAATCCATCCGTGTAAAAACTGGATCCAAATTTGGTCTGTAATGCAACAAGTGTAAACTCAGAGTGTGGACTTTGCGGGTCTAGCTTCAGTGTGTGCTGTGTTCATCATGGTTATGTCCATGCTGCATATGAATGGAGCATCCTTGTGCTCGTGTGATCTTGCTTGTATACACCCTTCACATAAGATGGATACAGAGCCTATGATACCTTGCATTTGCATTAAAATGGACAATCTTTTTGCTAAGACCCTGGACTTTGTTCGTTCTGACATGTGCATCTCGAGCTTACGATCTATTGAATCACAGTGGAGATATTATGCGTGCAGGCAATGGCAAAGCTCCGTCAGCGTTATGATGATCTGAAAGAGCGGTATGCAGTTTCTGATGTTACTGTTTCAGTACAGAGTAAGCCGACAACATCCAACATCCTTTCTTCACTTTGAACATAGTTGATGTGTTTTCTATGGTTGGGGGAAACCCTATTGACGTTCTCTTGAACTGAACACCTTCCAGACGTGGCTTCTCAGCTAGGCTACAGCAGCATCGACTCTTTGAGCCTGGAGGACATGGTCATTGAGGTTTCCAATATAAGCATACTATAGACAGAACTGTGTCTACACAATTGGACAAAGGGCAAAAATTGCAGCTGAATATGGGACCTTTTTTTGTAAATAACTTCTCGTGAAATACTTGTCATCAAATGCAAGAGGGGTCATCGAGGCTGCCCGCAACCCGATGCCCTCCACGGACACCACCACCATGATGGCGGAAGGAAGAGTAAGAGGGGTCGTCGAGGCTGGGTGCCGCCGTGAGGATGCTGGCGCCCGTGCACGTTGATGGCATTGTGGCGGAAGGTCTTCTTCCTGGGGAGCCGCGCCCAGCCTCAGTCTCCACCCGCGGCCACGCTAACAAGATAGGTACGCCGCCGCGCCCTCGACATATTCCCTACTCCGGTGTCAGGGTGGACACGGTCCGGGCCGGTCCGGTCCCGGTCCGAGCCGCCACTTGGACCGGCCGCCGGCGGTCCGGTCCGGACCGGACCGAGCTGTCCAACGAGCTCCTTTTCTGGGACCGGACCGTTTGGGGGCCAGCTCGGTCAAGCCCGAGAGGACCGAATGGACCGGCCCGTCACCTTGCCTGGCAGACTGTATTTTGCTGCGTATAGGTCATATTTAGCTGTTGTTTATGCAGTTGCAGGTAGCTGCCGATCGCACGATCCATCCCATGACCTGGTCTTGAGCGAAACTAGCTGAGCTACTGACTGTACGTGGACATATGCATGCTGCCGGTCCTATTATTCAGAGAAGGAGCAAAGTGTATGCTAGAACATGCAACAGACTAGTCATCAGTTTAGGCATCTGTTGATTTTGGAGAGTAAATAAAGCAAAAGTGCAACAATAAGTAGATAAGTTTAGCTACTGTTTAGGCATCACATAGTGACAAGCTTACGAATGGATGTAATATGATAAGTCATCACTCCTCACTACATTTTCAGGTAAGTTTGGACAGGAACAGCAGATATATCACATCCACAAACAATTCATTTGGACAGCAGGCACTAGACTAAATTTGGACAGTAAAAATAACTACATTCGGACAGCATTTCCTTTGTTTTTTGGACATCAAAACAACTGATTTTGACAGCAAACATAGCACAAATCAGGTTAAGCAACACAAATACCACATCCACAAACATAATGTCTTATCATCATTGAACGACACGATTACAAACTTGCAATGACAATTTCAAGTCCATGTCAATTGGCAAGTTGAACATAACACAAATGAGAGGTTCATCTCCAAGCTAGTTGTGACATTTCACAGTTCATGACTTGACAAGTTCGAACATAACCCAAATGCAAAAGTAGCCTTCCCATGAGAAAGATCACTTTGACATTCGTCTCCAAAATAGCAAGATCAAGATCAACATCCACATGATGAGTGTCTACAAGATAAGCAACATTCACATAAATAATGTTTGGTATCGTATACCAAGTGAAACATGTAGGAAGAATTGTTACCAATCGTTGATCTCCTCCACGATTGGTAACTTGATGGTTTCAACATCATCCTCTTCATTCTCATCCCTCGACTACAAGTGTGGAAGTTCGACAAATGCTCACATCACAACAAGACCAAAAAAGAAAGAAAGAAAAAGGTAAGGAAAAGATGGCAAACATACCACCAGATTCAAGTCAACGTGAGCACCCTTGATATAACTTGCACCACAAACTAATGCCTCCACCATAACCGGTTTTAACGAACTCCTGTAGTCATCTAATACACACAAGTAGACAAACTAGTTTGAGGATGAGAACTTGACAAGTTTATATCCAGAGTTCATTAGTACGAGTTGACATACCTAAAATCCTTCCGATCGTGCTGAAGGTAGATTCTGAAGACACAGAGGTAGCCGGGATAGTAAGGAACCTCCTGGCTATCTTGGCCATAATTGGGTACCTAGGAGCATTGACTTTCCACCAACCAAGAAGATCAAGAGCCTTGTTGCGAGGTTCAACCGCATCCTCTAAGTAGTTTCTCAACTCACTCTTTGATATTCTTGTTGAACGGGACGATAAGAAGGACTCATACCCAGCTTGAACCGGGATACTAGGAATGTTTGTAGAGGAAGATACACTTTCTCCATTTCCAGCTCGCTTATCTTGGGAAACACATTTGTCATACAAGGTCGCCAACTCTTTCTCCACGATTTTCATCTCAGTCCTACCCCTCGTACTTCCTACTCCATATAGTTCTCCAAAGGCCCACTCTATGTAATTCATCTTGTACCTAGGATGAAAGATGATAGCATTGGAGTGAATTAGCAAGCACATGAATAAAAAAACAGCAAGCACAATAATAAAAAAACAGCAAGCACATGAATAAAAAAACATTGGAGTGAAAACAGCAAGCATATGTACCGTGGATCAAAGACGGTTGCGATCACCATGGCATTGTTCTTTTCTTCCCAATATTTGTCAAACTTCTCCAACATTGCTTCACCCATTTCCTTGTAGTGGTCACTATCACTAGTCATTGCACGTTTGATTGCAAGCTTGACACCAACAATGTATGGATAGAAGATGTTCGAAGTGGGATATAAACTTCCTGAAAATGCATTTGTCACCTCAGCCAAACTCTCAAGTAATGGAGAGATAAGGTCATACATGTCCCACTCTGCGTTTGTCGGCGCCCAAGCATAGTTGGCATTGGAACTAGCATGAGAGGTCAAGGCTTCCTTATAATCACGGGCAGTGCTAATCATCTTATAGGTTGAACTCCACCTTGTTTTACAATCCAGGTGTAAATGATTACCAGAGAGCATCCGCAATGACATTTCCAGAGTGAGGAGGGTCCAACTCTATGAAAGCAAGAACACGGGTTTGCATATTCCAATTCCCATCTATGTAGTGTGCAACCACACACATGTAAGATAAGGTTTGGTTGCTTGTCCACAAATCTGTAGTTAGACATATGGAGCTCACACCCTTTAGGACAGATTTAAGCACCTCTTTTTCTTTCTTGTAGACCCTCATGCACTCGGCTCGTATTGCCTTCCTTCCAATGGGTTTATAATTTGGATTCATGCACTTCATTAGAATGTTGAACCACTCATGTTCAACCATTCTAAATGAATACTCATGCACACATATCATCTTAGCAATAAGCTCCTTCACAATTCCTTGGTCATACTCAATAGAGGGGTGCATTGTTGGACCACTTGATGTACCATTGATTTTGCGCAATTCCAGAGTTGTTTGGATGGCATCCCTAGCCATCTTGGCCTTGTAATTCTTACATTTTAAATGATGCCTTCCAATAGTTGAGGTGCTGCCACCTTGCGTATACGCATACTTCTTATCAATACAATAATTACAAACATCCTTCAACACAATCTCTCCAGTCTTCTCATCTGGCTCCTTGACCTTGTGAAAATGGGCCCAAACATTGGATGACGTCCTAACGGGAGCATTGGCTCTTGGCCTCTTGTTCTTTTTCCTTTTCCTTTCTCTTGCCTCCTCCTCACTAGAGACAACATGCACAAGTGATTCCTCGGACATAGTGTCACCTTCCAGTTCATCTGCTGATTCCTTATACCCCTCTGATGTATCATCATCCGACATATCAGCACCCGCTTGCAATGGCGGAACCACAAACAGACTCTGCTCCTCATATTCCTTGTCCTTGTCCTCATCCATGTCCTCGTCCTCGTCGTCCTCCTCCTTCTCCTCGTCCTCTACCACAATAGTAGATGCATGAGGCAGCTCGGAGCCAGTTGCCGAGCCGGAGGCAGCGGCTTCCGCGGCACGCACGCCGGCACCGGTGCGGTCGGGGAGACGCGGAGGAGGCGGAGGGTGTTTTTTTAACCTACAAATTAACTCTCCCATTGGGGCATTGGGAAAGTCTTTTGCCTTCTTAATCTGCACCTTAGGTTTGCTCTTCTTCCTCGGAACTAGAGGAGGCAGCGCCGAATCTTGCCTAATTAGGTAATTCAAGCTCTTTTCCTTTGCCTTTGCCTTCCCATTCTCCTTACCAGCACCCTTCGGCTTCCCATTCTCCTTACCAGCACCCTTTCCCTTCTCATTCCCCTTCTCCTTCACCATTCTCTACAAAAAAAACAGCACATAATATCTACAGTCAGTACATCAACCATCAAGTGCAAATAATTCATCTTCTTCTTGTTGTAGCATAGAAAACCTTGTTCTGCACATACTGTCTACTCTCTAGAACTACATCTCCTGACCAAACGTGTTAAATCAGCTAGTACTAGTGCAAACAAACATATAGTCATCTAGCAATAGTGCATAATCAAGCATTTTTTCAGAAACTATTGTCACTTTTCAGTATAATCTCTTGACTAAAGTTTGCTGTTGAAACACTACATCTACTGAAACTATTACATTAGTTCAGAAAATTCAGAAACTCTAGATACATTAGTTCAGAAAATTCAGAAACTGTTACATAAGTTCAGAAAATTCAGAAACTCTTACATAAGTTCAGAAAATTCAGAAAGTTTCTTGTTCAAACACTAGATCTCCAGATCACCTATCTGAGTTCAGCACTGAATCATCTCAGTTTGGCGGGGTTACAGGTCAGGTTACCTCTTCCTCTTCGTGGCGCTCGGCGAGGAACCAGGGAAGACGGGACCGATGGCGTGCTGGCCTTGCTGCGTCCCCGACGTACACGTGCTCCTCCAGCTCGTACTCGGACGAGATGGCACCGTCGATGAAGGGGAGAGGCCGCGGGCGATGGCGCCGTCGATGAAGGGGAGAGGCCGCGGGCGATGGCGCCGTCGATAAAGGGGAGAGGCCACGGGCGATGGCGCCATCGATGAAGGGGAGAAGCCGCGGGCGATGGCGCCGTCGATGAAGGGTTAGGGTTTGGGATTGGAGAGGAGGAGGCGCTGTGAGGAGAGGAGAGCGAGGGGAGGGGGGGAGGGGGAATGGAACGAGGGGAGGGGGTTCGCTCGATGCCTCGATCTGTCCAGCCAGATGGACCTTGCTGCGCCAGCGGTCCGCTCGGTCGGCCCGGTTAAAGACCGGACCGGACCGAACTTTTTGCGGTCTGTATTTCTGGGCCCGGCCCGTCCTGTTTTTCTACCGGGCCTGGACCGTACGGTCCGGTCCTGAACGGGCCACGAGCGGGCCGCAAAGCTCGCTCGTGTCGTCCAGGCTGACTCCGGTGCACGTATGGTCAAGCATGTATCGCTTATCTTGCCCCATACGACCTTGGCAGATCTCAATGCTTGCTTGCTAATGTGCGTGTGTGGATGTTGCTGGTTGCTGCTGCTGTGCACGTCTGCTTGGTGTGCCCCTGCTGTTTTGTGTTCTCACCACCACATCCATGACAAATAAAATTTCTTAGTTTTCTTAGAATGGTTTGTGCCATGATCTTCATGCCAGGCAGGGTTTACATTACGCATGTGGACAACAGGATTTTGATGTCCAGTTAAACTATCACATGGTTGTGCATATGCACTATCTGTTAAACCGACAATCGTTGTTTTCAGGTTCAGGTTCGATATGTCAGGGCTAAAGTACGCTCCTGAGTTAAAGAAATACCTCGAGAGACACTGTAGGTACGGTGCTATTGTTAGTGTGTTGTTGTCAGTACTACTCCAATACTTTGGTGTGTGGTTGCATAGTACTCCCTCCGTCCGAAATTACTTGTTGGAGAAATGCATAAAAATAAATGTATGTACAACTAAAATACGTCTAGATACACCCATTCCTCCGACAAGTATTTCCGGACGGAGGGAGTACTCCAATACTTTGGGGTGGTAAAAAATGTATTCGTGGTGGGAAAGCATCAGTCGTTCGTATTTGCAGAATAGGGAAATCAATAAATATTACCATTAAGAAAGCATGCATGGTATAGTGAATACTTAGTATAGCAGTCATATTTTCTTGTCAACATGCACCTATTTGGAGGCCTATCCGATATTATTGCAATCTGGTAGAACTGACATATACTCCCTCCGTCCGGAAATACTTGTCATCAAAATGAATAAAAGGAGATGTATCTAGATGTATTTTAGTTCTAGATACATCCCTTTTAGTCCATTTTGATGACAAGTATTTTCAGACGGAGGGAGTACTTTACTGGAGCTAGCACCTCATGTATAGTTATTGTATCAACCAGAAAGAAACTTCCGATCTACCATTTTACAAAACCAAATTGTATAGTGAGTAATTGAAGTGAAGTTGTTTTGGGCACCTAAAGATAATTTTGTTTGTATATTCCTGCCACTTGTATGCTTACAAGAAGCTAAATGTTGTTTTTCTTTTTTATGTTCTATAAATTATTTCCATGGTTATCTCCGATACAGTTTTAAAATGATCTTTTTGGACCAATTATATTAGCTCAAGTTGCCATTTAGTTGAGTTCAAGTTCAGATTTGGCTGCCATTTTAGTTCAGTTCAGTTAGGAGCAACGTTTAGCATTCTAGCTGTATGATATGATGTCTACACATTTCCCTGTTCTCTTTTTGTGTAATGTAATTCCAGACTCTTTAGGTTAACCACTGCCACTAATTCTCTAATGGATATGCCATGTGCATAGGAAGGGTGCGCCAGTTTTTCCTTATCTTCATCTGAATTAAATCCGTCCAGTGTGTATGCAGGAACTAAAGACATGTATTAGAGAATGAAGCATCAATCATCTTCGCTGGTTTTTGTTTGTCAAATGCTATATTAAAGTACTGTATCAATTCCTTTGTTATTTACACGAAGGGACGGATTAAGACCTGTGGGATCATGGCTCTTTCAGCTTGAGCGTAAGCCTCTCCGGCTGTTCCATTTACATTATAATATCTTCATGTGACAATTATGTTTATTTTCCATCCTTTTTCAGAGTATTTGCGATGTATCCTTCACTTACCATACCACGGGGTTGTTGCGGATATTGGTGGAGGACTTGGTGGTCTAGCGCAAAATGGAATCCTAGAAAGAAGTGAAACTAATCAGCTATGGTCAGTCGGCAGAGGCGCATGCAGGTTTGTGCTTGAGGGTGCACGCGAGTCGGTGGCTACAGGCAAAGGGTACGGTCTGTGTGTGCGTGTTGTGCATAGTGTTGTGGTCGCCTGATTTGATTGTAAATCGTGTAGAGCAAAGGAGGCTTCTGTGGCGCCGGAGCAACAATTTCGGTGAGCACATGGACTTGATGCAGGGAGGGTCGTCGAAGATAAGGACGGCGGCCCGGCCTACACATGATGGAACACACATTGCCGACGATGCGGTACCAGGGCTAGAGAAGAGATCCCAAGGTATGCATGAAGCCTTCTTAGTTAGTTTTTTAGTTGAGCGACTGCATAACTGAAGAATTTTGTGTGTGTAGTCTTTCAAAGTTGATTCAGACATAGCCTTACAATTCAAGAGCAACGGTGTCTGAACTTTTCAAAATTATATCAATTATTATACTGTTTTTGGATTGTTGATGAGAGATGTAGATTTGTGATACTGGTTGCAATGAAGTTTGGTTCAGTAATTCAGTGTTTAGACATACAAGATACTATACTATAGCTCAGGATTAAAAAATTGGTCACTTTGTTTCATTCTAGAATGCCCGCCGCAGTACTGCATTGCCACTATCTTCAAAGACGCGTCGCTGGATGTTGTTAGGGATTTCTTCTGGGATGATGACTTCCGGGTCAAGAACACTTGGGACAATATCTGCAGCACGAGATTGAACGACGGGTGCACAAAGACTGGAACAATGGTTGTTTGCTGGGTCAGGAAGGTGAGGTATCTGCGTGATATCCCTGGCAATATTTCTGGAATGCATTACAAACTATATAAGTTTTGCCGTCACTGCTTGCCTTGCCTGTGCAGTTTCCATTCTTCTGCAACGACAGGGAGTATGTTATCGGTCGCAGGGTCTGGGCATCGGGAAAGACGTACTACTGCGCTAATAAGGTATGTGATGAAATAGTACAACTTTATATGTTAGGGTTCCTTTACGACAGGGAGTATGTTATCGGTCACGTGATTGCTTTTACAGCCATTTTCAGGGTTCCTTTACTACTATACATGAGATGGAAACTCTTCCTGTTTTTGTTCCATGTTCCCATTTGCAAATTTTCATCACGTGATTGCTTTTACAGCCATTGCCGCTTCATCCATATTTGGTTATGATGCACTGCATTCTATATCCATCAGTTCCAAGCATATTTCTCCTTTCTATCTGTAGTTCCTCACACTAGATAAGCGAAGGACGATGCATAATATGATCCCTCCCTCCCTCTCTCTCTCTATATATATATATCTCTAAATTCATGGTAGCAAGAATCACTACGTACTGATACTAATTAAGCTATACCTTTCAGGTGTTTTATGAAATGTCCTCCGTCCGAAAATACTTGTCATCAAAATGAATAAAAGGAGATCACAATGTTGGACACGACCACCTAAGAATTGAATATTTTTAGTTGGAATACTATTTTAATGATCAATCACAATGTTGGACGCGACCACCTACTTACTCCCGAGACTTTAAGTCTTTGGTGGCTTAAGCACAATATGCCCGGCATATGTTCTACATCTGCGGCATGTAATGACCCTACTGGCATTTCAAGAGGTCTGTAAATACAACACTCTTCCAAAGTATTTCCAAGTAAGTGTTCACCTCGTGAGATTTATTAAATGTTTTAGATATCTCGCTTGTGAATGCTCATCGGTAGCTAATATCCTGAGTATTTTGATAACGGGTTTAGGTCTGGACGGTTATTGAGCCTGCATTGATGAAATAGTTGACGAAGAAGGAACTGAAGGTTATTGAAGCTGCATTTAAGAATCTTGGTTGATGAGCTGATATCTGACCAAAAAATCAAGAACTAGAAGCAAGCCTGACATCCTTTTTCTGTAATCGGTATGTTCTCGGTAGCAACCCTGTCATCCTTTTCTATCCACATCATGCTTAGGGGGCGTTTGGATTAGCACCAACGCCGACCCTATCTGTTTTTTGGCATGCCCTTGCGATTTGGGCCCTGTTTGGACCATCGCCAAAATATTGGCTCGCCCTGGTTCGCCCCGAAGGCTCAATGTTACTTCTGTCAACTCGTGGGCGCATCGAGGGCGCCGAAATTGGTCGCCAAAAATTTGGCGAGCACGTCCCTCGCCGGCTGATACGAGGATCTCGTGTTAGTTTTTTTAATCTCGTATAGTTCGAACAATCGGTGCGGCGGATTACTCGGCTGAGTATTTCTTTGGGTCGTTCTGATCACTTAGATCGCGCAACTAATTCTGTTTAGCACAGTCCAATAGCCGGAGAAGAAATAGTACTACTAAATTACGGTTGTTTGTCTCTTTTTCTTTTTTTGCGAATGAAATTGTCTCTGTTTTCGTAAGGCAGCACAAGTTTCGTTGAGCACAAACGTTGTATATTTTCATTGTTTTTGTGAATGACCCATTTCATTTCTTTCTGCATGCTACAGTTAATTAAGTGTCCATATTACAAAAATAAAGTTTTGAGTTTATTTGTTATTGGCTCAACATTATAACTAAAAACACAAATCAATTCAAGTTGTCAAACCAAATGTAATATCTGCCAACATTTTGGAAGGTTCAGTGGCTATAAACCAAACAATAACAACTTGCCAATTTTTTGGTCATGCCCTCACTTTGGTCATGCCAAAAAATTGACAGGGCAAATTGGGGCACAAACCAAACACACCCTTACTGTTTTTTGTACTTGTTCATCACCAATCAATAAAACATTGTGTATTCATTGCATATGGTGAATGGCCTTCTAGATTTGTGAATTCATAGGTAGTTATACAACAGCAGAGCCATGTTCTAAAAACAGATTCGATCCTTTTCTTGGTTTGGAGTTGGGTCCCGAAGAAACGTTCGAGCACATGAAATCAGTTCTTTTCAAGAACGCAATTGCTTTTTTTCTCTCATAGATTCCACTCGTAACATATCACAAGTATCTTCAGTCTAAGGAAATAAGAAAAGTGAACTTACATGATTTATTTAAATTACTAAATAACTTACTAGATAATGTATATTTCCGTTTGAGCAGTCCAAAAACTGAATGCCACTCCATTAAGCTGTAGGATGCATAAGGTAAGGGAAATATAGGAAGCCCAGACATCTGTAGTAATAACAAAAGTGGAAGAACAAGGGCAAGAAAATATGTAAAAGGGCCAATGATAGGCGGAAAAAGATTCACGTGGTTAATAGTTCATGTTTTGCACCAAGGAAGAACGAAGGAATGGAACCAAAGAGAAATGAGTGAGCATACACCTTTGCTAGATATTATGAACTGAATTAATATACAAAAACACATATTGTTATCTTGGTGCATGTAGTTATTTAATTTAACAACTTGAATTCCACATGAAGCGTACTGTATTGGACTTCTCTGGGCTTTACATGTGCTCATATTCCATAATTTGGATCAGAAATGAAGCCTATGCGTATGTATAAAGCATTTGCATTATACTAATATTGTGTGTGTTGTTTTCATGAACTCCATAGCAGATATCCCGATTCAAAGTAATATAGCCAGAGATGTTAACATTTTTTGTTGGAAACACAAGCACTAATTTTTTTTATTGCATTTGAACTAGATATGGTTGTATCTTAGAGATTGTTGCTTTGGACAGGATTTACTATATTTTTGCAGCAGGCTACATGCTTATCTGAATGACCATTTAAGGAGTGAACATGAATTGCTGATGTGTATGTTCCATGCTCCATGGGGAGGGAACAAGGATTGATTTTCGCCAGGAGTAGGGAGAGTATGGTGAGTTACTTCTATGCTTTAAGGGGCTTCCAGAACTACTTGATTGTGAAACAAGTCACTAGGTACTGCTCAGATGAATTATATGGATTGTACCACCGTCCGTCCAAGCTGTAGAAACTCCTATCCCTGAATTTCTATTTATTGGAACCATTAGATTTATTAGTATTTTAGTCATTACATTTCTACAGAGGCTATGTGAAGCAAAGAAACTCCTATCCCTTTTAAATTTTAATACATGTAAAGTACTACTCCCTCCGTTCCGATTTACTTGTCGTGGTTTTAGTTCAAATTTGAACTAAAACCACGACGAGTAAATCAGAACGGAGGGAGTACATGTTAGTAAGGAGCTGACACTCTTGGACGGTGAGAAATTATTGACGTTTGGTAATGAGAAATTATTGACGTTTGGTATAGAAATATAATTACATGAAAAACAGAGTTTAATTATTGATGTCATAATTTTTTTGGCCATACCTGCATATTTACAACCCTCTTATCTTTATTACTACACTGTTCTTTGCTATACATGATGGTTCAGCTGTGAAATTGACTACAGCTTACATGCATACTTACCAGACTTGCCTAACAGAAGCACAAACACAAATGGACACTCTGCAGTTGTATCAGACACACCACCACAAGACATGTTGTGTGCGTCACAATTCTTAGCAGCGACCTTTACGACCGTCCAACGCCAAGATTGCTAGCGACAAGGATTTGAGGAGGACAAGACGGTAGCTATCGACAAGGATTCAAGAAGGACCAGATGCCACGGTAGTGGTTGTAATATTAGTCGAGACGAATCTGAAAAAAATGAGTTAAGTCGTTGAGATGTGGAGATATGATGGATTTTGCAAAAAATAAAAAAACGAGTAAATTTTTGCTACAGAGAACATATCGGTGTGCATGTACTGATTGCACTTGCTTCATGGCGCAATACGTTTATCCTGCTACGAAAAATGTATTGTTTTTTATTAGAGAAGGGGGTTCCAAGGCAGAGATAGTGAGTAGAAGAAAAATTATCTACCATAAAAGACGACAAGGTCACATGATATGCACTGATTGCATTTTCTTTATGGCGCAATATGTTTATCCTTCTATTAAAAATGTATTTTTTTTTATTGGAGAAGGGGGCTTCAATGGCAGAGATAGTAGGAAGAAGAAAAGTTATCTACCATAAAAAAGGTCACATGACATGCATGACGATCCTAAGGTTACATGTTAGCCATGTTTTTAAAGGAAAGGGTTCCAATAAAAAAAAGTCTCGCTATGGCAGGAAAACGAGTAGTAAGGGGAGGGCCCGGCAGAAAAAAAAGAGACCATGTGTTGGTGATAACAGTCGGATAGTCTGGACAACCATATTTCTTCTCCAGAGTAATGCTACATCTACGTGAAGTTCTTTTATGGGTTCAACGGACTATCGACTGTGGGCCAACAGGATTTAAGATCAGGGAAGGATGGGGCCAACCCCAGCTGAAAATTAGGGGGAGAAAGATGAGTTAGAAGGAGATTCTCTAAAACTCTCGTAAGGGTCCGTGCGTCTAGGATTATTGTCTCCTTCACATATGGTGTGTATTTAAGATAGTCCAGACTGTTTAGATGGATAAATTTTATGAAGACAAATTCATTCTTATGCATTATGGCCCGTAGCAACGCACGGGCATTTTACTAGTGTTCAATAATAGCATTAAAGACAAAATTCCAATGATCAGTCTCATTTGCTTTATCTTTTTCAGAGCTATTTCTAATAAGATTAAAGTCTCCACTCACCAAACATGGTAGGGGGTTATCATGATACACCCTGGACAATTCTACTAAAAGGCAGCTTTTCCATCAATTTGAGCATCTCCATAGACAGTAAGCAAGTTCCAATGAAATTTAGCAATTTTACCAAAACACCAAGATCTTAACAAAGTGAACTCCAATCTCCACTTGTACCACATCCAGCAAATCATCATCAACACCCACCAAAATACCTCCAGATCTACCTCTAGGAGGCGACCAGTTCCATACAAAATTCTTTCCACCACACTAATTATGTAGTTCATTTTTACTGAGATCAGCTTTAATGGTTTCTTGTAAACCAATAAAATCCAGCTTTCTTTCCAGAATTAAATCCCTAACAAACCTGTTTCTGATATCCTGCCAAATTCCTCTGACATTCCAGAACAAACCTATCATTTCTAACAATAATAATTCAAGCAGAAAAACTATCAAGATTTTTTCCTAGGCTTTTTAATGCCACCAATGGAAACAGTGCTTCACACAGCCAATAGCTGGTGAGCCACTTTCAACTTTTGTCTGAGGACAACTGGCCTCCAACTTTGGTGAGGCAATCAAACTCGAGACTTCCTGCCGATCTTTCAATGGTGATTCTCATGACAGGCTCAGGAACAGGTCTTGCACCCTTCCCTGGTTTCTTGCAGGTTTGGTGCTTTTATGATAGTTTTGCGACTTGCTGTTCATTGTTCAGTCCAAATACTGAGCTGGATCGATCAATCTTTTTCTTTTTGGATGCAGAAACAGCAAAATCGGATCAGTTCAAAGGCTGAGGCCTTTGTGGACAAAAGGTAAATATTTGAGGGATGTGTGGCAAGAGACGATTCCCAAGACACATAAGATTCATGGGCCAGAATATTCGTTCATCAGTAGATTAAAGAAGTGTATCAATGAAAGATTACTGACATAGGACTAAGATCTAATGTTCTACAAGTTTCATGCTTTCCTCCTTTTCCTTTCCTTTCTTTGTAAGATTGGAGAGGTTTTTGCACCTGATTATATATTCTTGTGAATTCTTTATGCATAAGATGAGGACAATTTCAGCAATAAACCTGTGATAGTGTGATGATATTAATTCTAGCTGGTGGGCAAATGATGTTTATTTCTCCTTTCCTCATTCCTGCATGTCATTTTCACTTTGTTATCTATTTTGATGAAACAGCAGGGCCCATGCTGCATAATATTCACCTTATTCCTTGAACTTTATCAAGAATTCCAAAGAACTAGGGTAGTTCTATCCAGAAAATATGTGGCATCACACACTTATGCTGCAACATTTCAGGTCTGCTAAATTTTGGCTGACAATGTTTTGTTCAGTTTTAAGTTCAAGTTTCAGACATGGACAACACGAAACTTTGCTTGTCTCCTTAGCTAACAGTAAGTAAATACAGTATGAGATAGGCGTTCTTCAAATACCTAAGGTATATCACTGCTAGAAGAATCATACAATAAACATAAAACAAAGTTTCAAGAAAAAAATAGTTTATGCACACTTAAAATTTGATGGGAAGGTCTTCATTGAAGTATATGCAGTAGCTTGCTACCACCAAATCAGACACAGCAAGAATGTTCCATGGTTACCCACTAACCTTAACCACAATTCCAGCTTTTGCATATGTAAATCAACCTGCCAATGTTCTGTTACTCACTTGAACCTCCTCAATTTCCACTACTCTTTAAAAGGTGGCAAGCCCCATTCGGTCGGGTTGAAATCTAACAGGGAACTGAGGACTTGGTCAGCTTCTTTCTGATACGAAACATCCAGCCTCGGATCTGGGACCATCACTGCATACCTGCAAAGGAAAAAAAACATAGTTTGCACTTCATGCCCCAGTAGCCAAAAGGCACAGTTGTGTAACTGCAGTTGCCACTTACATGCCAGCATTCTTAGCTGCTCCTACACCTGATGGCGCATCTTCAAAGACCAAGCACTTACTTGGTTCTACATTACCCTAAAAGCACAAATACAAGGCAATCATATCAGGTGAAAAGAAAGAGTGCGCACAATGTTCTGAAGGACATAGCAAGCACAGAAGTTCTAAAACAATAATTCTAATACCTCAAATCTTCTCATGGCAGCAAGGAAAATATCAGGAGATGGCTTGCCAGCCTTCACCTCAGGGTCATCCCCCATGACAACATGATGCATCAAGGCAAACATTTCCTGGTGGTTCTGTGTCTTTAGTGCAAAATGACGTTTATGGGATCTGAAAGACACCATAAATAAATGATTCTAACTTAGTAAAGAACAAAGAGCAACGAAGAATCGTGCAGTGAGGCCAAGTGATTAGTATAGAGAAATTACCCTGTCGCAACACAGATAGGTATTTCGTTTGCATGGAGATGATGAATCAATCGTACTACCCCTGCAAGACAAACGATTCATTATCCACCATAAGCAATATCATATACATATATCTAATCAGTATGCTACTCCAAGTCATTTATGTGCCAAAAACAGCTCAAATAAACAAGAAAGAGAACCACATGATACATTTTAATATAGCAGTGAGTAGGAAAATAAATGACGTCCAAATGGTAGATTTTATCTTCTCTTGAGCGGTCAGTTGCTTCAGCCTAGTATTATACAGTTGTAACTATTATTTCTATAAATGCGTCGAAGCACAAGTTTTGCGTTTTCTCGAGGAAAAATATTGAATGTTTTTACCTTCCAGTATAGAGATTCTTTCAGTATGTTCAATCAATGATTGCGTCTGCTTATATTATATCAACTGAAGATAGATCTCATGCTACCAAGTACCAATATTTTCATGAAACAAAGGACACCCAGAATTAACTCCCTTAAATTCCGTTCTAAATCATTGGTTTAATAGTGTATAATTATACTCCCTCCGTAGTTAGTGCTAGATACATCCATTTGAGCCATAAGCTTTTTTGATCGGCGGGAGTAGTACATAAGAACATGGCCCGAGTAACACCAGCACAAGGTGGCATGTTGTCTTGGGCAGCATATATTAGTACATCGTGTGGTAAAAACTGAAAGCAGAGGTTCACGCCAAATGAATTGGCAAGGCATGCCCTCAATACTTTCAGTTCCTCATTTTTCTGCCATGTGACATTAAACTAGTAAGGGAGATTGTAGCAACCACAAAAGCAACCGAAGCAATTACAATCGACTTAAAGGATCTTCTACAGCTCAAATTCCTTTCCTTTTTTCCCCATCTAACAGATTATCGAGTCATGTTAAACTGAACCAGCAATTCAGTTGCCCACCCAACTGAACTGACAGGTGACAAAGCTTGACACATCAGTTATTAGAAAGATAAACAACGCAAAGAGTATCTGTCATTAGAAGGGGAGAAGCAAACCGGGCAGGACGGCGCAGGAGGGGAAGAGCTCCTGCAGCATGCCCTCGCGCTCCTCGAGGAACTGCTCCGGGGTGAGCAGGCCGGCGAGGCCGCACTCGTCGACGAAGATGCGCGCCGACTCCATGGCCTTCTTGCCCATCATCTTGGCCTTGAGGGACCAGTCGAACACCTTGCCGTACCTCGCCAGGATCCTCTCCTGCACCTCCGTGTAGAACCCCTCCGTGTCTGCGCCCGTCCACACCGAACCAGACACCATCAGCTACGCGCAAGAAGATACCAAATCCAGCCATCCAAGAAGCTCCCGACAGACGAGAACCAGCCCGGATGCCAAGAATCGAGGGAAGCGACGGAAGGCGAAGTGGGGAGTGGGGAGCGGGGAGCGGGTACCGAGGAGGAGGCCGTCCATGTCGAAGATGACGTGTGAGACGGTGGCCCTGGGCGCCGGCGCCGCCTGCCCCTCGCCGGCGTCCACCGATGCCATTGGCGCGCGAGGGAGGGAGAGAGATCTGGGGGATTTCGGCGTGCGGATCTCGCGCGGCTGCTGAGCTCGTCCAGCCGACCGGATGATTGCTCCACCAAGCTGAGCTCGTGCAGCTTGGAACATTATGGGCCGGGCCAAATTTGCGCCTGTCCTTCGCTGCCAACGAACAGAATGATACTCCTCCCTCCGAGAGCTGGCCAAACGGGCCAGTACGGCCCACTGGGGCATGGTGTGCTACGCCCTCAGGCCTGGTCCTCTTTACTAGTCGGGCCAGCCCACCAGCATGCCGGGCACGTAGTCCCAGGTGCTTTTTGGCCTGTTGGGCTATTTTTGGGCCGATTTTAACCTACTGGGTTGTTTATAGGTCATATATAATCAATCAAAAATGCATATAGCGCTGCTCGCGTACTTTTTTTAGGCTATCCCCTAGGCGATAAACTAGGGTTTCGACGTCTTCCGGCGTTCTTCGCGGGAATCTTCCTGCGGCGCCGCCCCGGAGCACGATCGAACCCCCTCGACTCAGGCTGACCAAGGGGGATCCTTGTGATCCTTCCCGGCCTTGGAACAGGGGGTCTGATTGATTTTTGGGGAGCGCTAGTTTTCTTTCTCGTCAGATCGGATCGCGGCCATGGAGGACGGCAGGAGTACTCAGAGGGAGGAGGGGAAGGAGACAGCGGAGGAACTTCTGGCCCGCCTCACCCTACAGGAGGAGGAAGAGGATGATTTTGTTTGGGAAGAGGAGCTACCAGACCTAATGGAGCTGGCGAAGTGGCTAGCGATCGCCAGGGTCCACACACCAAAAACCTTTAGCCCTAACGCTCTGTACGGTGACATGAGGGCGGCCTGGAACCTGGCAAAGACGGTAGTCTAGAGGAAGATCATGGAGAACTTGTTTTCGACGCAATTTGGTTGTCTTGCAGATTGGAAAAAAGCTATGTATGAAGGCCCATGGCTGTTTAGGGATCAGGCTGTGATCCTGGAGGAATATGACGGTTTCAAAAACCCTGATTCGTTCAAGCTGGATAAGATTGAGGTGTGGGCTCAGATCCATCGCCTGCCTGATAACTATCTGATTGAGTCGGCGGTGAAGGGGCTGGCGTCAAGGATCGGTGAGGTGGTGGAGGTGCAGTTAAAGCTTCCGGCTGGTTTTTCGGCGAATATGTGAGGGTGAGAGTCAGGATCGATGCAAATGCAAAAATCAAAAGATTTGTTACGGGAAAGAAGGGTGATGAGAGGGTCAGATACCCAGTAAAGTATGAGAAACTACCTATCTTTTTTTATAATTGTGGGGAGCTCGGGCATTGGCCTGAGGAGTGCGGCAACGGAGTACATGATGAAGCGACTTTTGAGTGGGGCGATTTCTTATATGCAGATAATGTGAGAGTCCGAAAGCAGGGCGAGGCAATGCTCAAGCACAGAGAGGAAGGGGAGGCTTCACGATGGGGGGTCGCGGGAGGGGAAGGGCACCATATAACCCGAACCAAAGCTGGCCTTTCAACACCCAGCCACCGCAGACCCATGGAGCAGCTTCAGGATCGGAGGGGAGACCGCAGGAAAAGACGGGGAGAATGTACAGTCTAATCTGCAGCAATATGAGCAACGACAGCCGCAGGTTCATGAGCAAGAAGGGGGCAGAAATAAAGCTCCCATGAATGAGAATAATGGAGCTGAGGCTCCCGTTTTGGGGCATCTGGGTAGGAGCACAACTTGGGAGGAGGTGGATGGACCAGTAGGAGGCTCGCTTAAGTGGACTTCAGCTGACAACACTGCAGCGAATTTACTTGGACCGGCTGTGGTGATGGGAGGAGCAGCAATGACAGAAGGGGTGTCGACGGCCTTGGTGGTGGGGGAGAAGCTGTCGGGGGTGCCGCCACTGCTACCGGTGTATGTCTCTCCGAGAAAAGAAGTGAAGAGGCTGAAGAAGGGTGTTGATCAGGGAAGGAAGCTGGATAGTTCGGCAGCAGGTGGTAATGAAGGAGAAAAGGATAGCAGGATGGAGGTGATCAAAGCAAACCATGAAGCATCGGCGGGCTCCCCCGAGGAGTACCGCCGGCAGCAATGAGTATAATCTGTTGGAATTGTCTAGGTGTGGGCAAAGCCTCGACAATTCGCGAGCTTCGCAAGATCGTGAAGAATTTTGCTCCTACCTTACTTTGTATAGTAGAAACTCAAATTGATAAAGTTAGGGTAGAAGGTTTAGCTACTTCAATTGGTTATGAAAATGGTTATGCTATCAGCAGTGTAGGTAGAAGTGGAGGCATTGGTTTGTTTTGGAATAATTCAATAAATATAGTTATTTCTGTTTACTCGGATTACCATGTGGATTGTGAGGTGAGGGATCCGGGTTTTGACCCCTGGAGACTGACAGTGGTGTATGGTGAAGCCCAAACGCACCTAAGACACCATACTTGGGAAACAATGAAAAATATTGCAAGTTTAAGCCCTCTCCCCTGACTATGCATAGGAGATTTCAATGAAGGTCTACATTCGGAAGAACATGAGGGAGTTGGAGAGAGAAGTAACGCTCAGATCCAAGGGTTTAGGGACATGGTGGATGCATGCTCATGGATATTGGTTACGAAGGCAGATTCTGGACTTTTGAGAAGAAAGTGATGGGGGGTTCCTATACAAGAGTAAGATTGGATCGGGCCCTCGGGTCGACCGAGTGGTGTTCTCTGTTTCCACTTGCTTGTGTCAATCATCTAACTGCAGCAACTTCAGACCATGGACCGATCCAGCTATAGCTTAATTTGGATGAGCAACGGCGCCAAGTAAGGAAGAAGTTATTTCGCTATGAGGTAGCATGGGAAACTCATGAGAAGTTGAAAGACACAATTACAGCCTCCTGGGCGGCTTCGCTGCAAGGGGATAGAATGGAGGATTTAAAGTTTAAGCTGGCTGATCTGTCAAGTAACTTAAGAAGATGGGATAGAAGGACTTTCGGGTCAGTGTGCCATGAGATAAAGGAGCTAAAAAGGAAACTTGAAGAGATGTGAAATATACCTGGTCGTCCAGGTCCTAATTATGAAGAGAAGAAGGTGAACGAGAGGTTGGTCGAATTATATCACAGAGAAGAGCTGATGTGGAGACAGCGATCACGGATAGAGTGACTTACGGAGGGAGACAAGAACACATTTTTTTTCATATGAGAGCGAGCATGAGGAGAAAGAAGAACATGATTAAAGCTTTGATGAATTCCATAGGGGTTCGGGTTGAAGACCCAGAGGAACTGAAAGAGATGATAACAAATTCCTATAGAAATATGTACACCAAGGAGGGGGTGACGGATATGGAGGTGGTCCTCAGGCACGTTGTCAGGACCCCGATTCTATGCCACACCGATCTAGCATGTAAACACCTCATATCACTTTGTGGCCTCACGCACGGTATTCCCACGGGTGTCGCCTTACCATGCCCGGGACCGTTTGCGCCTTTTGGCACACGTATATGATAGTGTCGCTAGCATCCATATGACAAGAACCCGGGCTGACATGGCTAGTCGTGAACCCGAAGTGGCACTAACTTATAGGGACAGGCATACATGACCCAACATCGAACGTGTCGGTCATCAGCGAGTGAATCCTGGCTGTAGCAACTGGGCTAGCAGGACTCCGGTAAACCGGGTTGTAGCAGGCTAACAGGACTCCGGTAGACACCGCGTGACATTTCCCCGAAGGGACAGACACAGGAACGAAGAAGGACACATGCCAGCCAGCCTAAGTTTCCGGAGCAGTAGCAAGCTACCAGGGCTCAGTGGAAGCACTAGGAGACATTTCCCGGTAAGAGAGGCTACTAAGGATAAATAACTAGATAGTCAGATCCCACACATAGCAATACACATTACACATACACATAACATGCAAGTATGTGCTATACAACATGTCATCACAGCATAACTCAACAACTCATATAGATAAGGCTCAGAAGAGCCATCATAGCATTTATTACAAACAGGGGTCACATGACCCAACATTCAGAGCAAACAAGCAACAAGCGGAAGCATTACATGTCTGAGTACAGACATCTACAAATGAAAAAGGCTAAAGAGCCTGACTATCTACAACATCCGAGCAAGATCGTAGCTGAGGTACAAGCTACTCGTCGAAGTCCACAGAAACACTAGTAAGACCGAAGTCTCCGCTGCAAAAACATAAATAAAGCAACATGAGTACAAAGGTACTCAGCAAGACTTACATCAGATCCTATCATACATGCATTTGTATCAAGAGGGTAATGTGGGGTTTAGTTGCAGCAAGCCAGCTTTGACTCTGTGGCTATCCTGTTCTACGACTACGAGAACTTCTCTGAGGTGATATGGCGCACACGAGTCCACTAATCACCACACAATACACTACTATGGATTCATCCCCGTCTCCCTACGAGAAGGCCATCCATAGCACTCACACTTTGTCTTGAATATTTTAGAGTATCCACTTCAAGTTGTCTATGTACCATGTAAGCATCCAAGAAGTCCATAACCGCGGACCCGGCTATTCGAATAGATCATGTTAACCCTACAGGGGTGTACTTCTTCACACACGCTCTCGCCACTTACCGCCATGTACACGTCATGTAACTCGGCAACCTTCAAGCGGAAGCCTGGCGAGGGTGTCGGCCACAACCTGACTAACCACACAAGACTCTAGTCCAGGTTTATCGCCTATTCGGGTTCCATCCGGAAGGAGATCCGGCCGGGGTTTCGCTCACGGCCCCAAACGATGTGTGCAGGGTTCCCGAGCCCACCATCCGGGTGCCACTCGATACACCAGGCCACGTGTGCCTAGTCTGTCCCAAGCCCACCCTGCCGGGTGCCACTTGGTAGAAAAATAGCACTACCTACAAACACCAGAAACTAGTTGCGACTCCTGGACAGAGATCAAGTCGGTTAATAAGTCGAGAGAGTCAATTAAGGATCCCAATGTGTGGTAGTATCGAGTCATTGGACAACATACATAGAACTCGGTGCTTAAGGACGGTCCCAGTGAGACAACCCACCATGTACTCCTACATGGCCTCTCACCGCTACCTTTACCAAATCGTGTTCACACACTTAACTCTCAGCATCAGAACATAGAACACTGCACTCCAATTCATTCCCAATGAATCAGACCTGACACAACTCTAAGCAATAGCAGGCATAGCATGGTAGAAACACAACAATGGCTTCAATCAACTCCTACACATGCTAGTGGGTTTCAACTATTTACTGTGGCAATGACAGGTCATGCAAAGGAATGGGTTCAACTACCGCAGCACAAAGTAGCAGATGAATCGTTGTTGTCCTAATGCAATAACTGAGAGCAGGAGCGAGAGAGTAGGATTGTATCGGAATGAACAAGGGGGTTTGCTTGCCTGGTAGATCAACAGAGGGGGCACTGCTCCTCAGACAGGTACTCTGGAACGGTCTCCGGAGCAGGACCTATCGAGAAGGAATGGTGTCGACGATCAATACACAAGCATATGCAACAATATGATGCATGAACATGGCATGTAGATGTGATGCTGTTTTGAGCTAATGCAACTAGCATTCTGTTTGAATGAAGTCCATTTGAACCAAGGGTTCAAATGCAACTCCAAACTTAACATTTATAAATGCCATTCATATGTTTTCACCTATACAGCAGGTTTAAGTTCGTTTGTCATGCATGAACTGGTACAGATGGAAAGATTGCATTTTTCTGATAATTTTTCATATATAAATTATTTCAATCTGAGCTATGGTTGAATTTCTATGATTTTTTGAAGTTTGAATCATTTTCTAGAATTTTCTGAGTTAAAATAATTCCAGAAATCATTATTGCGTCAGCATTGAGTAAGCATGACGTCAGCAGGTCAACTGTGGCTGACTCGGGTCAAACCTGATGTGTGGGGTCCACACGTCAGTGTCTAAGGGTTAATCGGGGTTTTATACTAATCTAATTAAAATATTAGGGCGCTGGGGCCCACTGTCAGTGTCGGGTTAGTTAGATGGTGATTAGCCTTAAGCTAATCACCTGATCCACGGGGCCCACCTGACGGCCGGCGAAGGTCAAAGGTTCAAACCTCACCGGCATTAAGCCGCCGGCAAGGCCCGAGACGGTGGGGCACCGCGGAAATCGCCCACAGGGCTCCGTTTGGCGCGCGAAGCACAGCTATGGGATGCGGACGCTCGTCCGCATCCAACCGTGGTGGTGGCTCGGCCGGGGAGTGGCCGGAGTGGCGCCGGCGACGAGCTCGGCGGCGGCCGAAGCTCGGTCGGGGTTGGGTTCGGCGCTACGGTGCGCGAGAGGGCGAGTGGGTGTGTGCGTTAGGCTCCTGGGAGCTTCCTGAGCACGGTGAGGCGCTCCATTGTGAGCGCGCGCGGCTGTGGCCACGACGGCGAGGAGCTGCGGCGGTGATGGCTTCGGCCATGGTGGAAACGACGACTACGACGCGGGAACGAGGGGGAGAAAAGAGGGGAAGCGGGGAGATGCTCACGGCGGACTCGACGGGCTTGTCGGCGAGCTCGGGGACGCGCTGAAGACGGTGGGGCGGCGAAAATAATCTCCGGCGACCGGAGATGAAGACGGCGGCGAGGCGGCTCTCCAGGGCCTCCCGAGGCGCGTGGCTTGACAGGGAGGTAGCCGGCGATGTGGCGGAGCTTCTGGGCGCAGCGACAGGGCGAGGGGTGGCCGGTGGACGCGGTGGTGCTCCTCGGCGGCGGCCGGCGCGTTCGGACGCGAGAGAGAAGGCGAGGGAGAGGAGAGGAGAGGACCGGGGGAGAGTGAGAGGGGTACGGGGCGTCGCGTGGCGTCGCGTGGAGCATCCAGAGCAACGAGAGGGAGGACATGCAGGCAGGGAGGAGGTGGTGGCGTGGCTGCAGCATGCCGGCCACGTAGCTGCTCCTACTGGCAGGAGCTTGAAGAAGCTCCTGGCAGTTGGGCTGGGCCGCCTGCTGGCTGGGCCGGCCTGCTAGGCCGCTGGGCTGCACAGGGGCTGCAGGTAAGTCCAGGTAGTTCCACTTTTACCTATTTCTTTTTCTATTTTCTGACATTTGTTTTGATTTAATAAAAATACTAAATCATTTTATTTGCTTATGCCAATTTTTGTAGGAACTAGTGGTATTATTCCAGAGCTCCTCAACAAATGGCATAATTTTTGGACATATATTATATATATAACAAATATATATCCAATGCAAATAATTATGCATTAATTCCAAATGCCCAAAATAAATACTTATGAGCTCTTAAAAATATTGGTTTGATTTTTATCTCTGTCCAATATTTTCAGAGAGCAACATGAGCATTTTCTTGGACCATTTTGGAGCAATTTTTATTTGGGTCATTTTCAGAAATGATTCTGAGGGTTTCACAAATCCTCATTTCAAATTTAAATGGAATTTAAACATGATGCACAAATGACTAGCTAGCCTAGGTCATACCAGAACTAGGGATGTGACAACTCGCCCCCACTTGAAAGAATCTCGTCCCGAGATTCACGGGTCAACGGAAAGAAAGTGGGGTACTCCAGTCGAAGACGATCTTCTCGCTCCCAAGTAGATTCTCTCTCGGAATGATGAGACCACTGAACCTTGAGAAACTTGATGTTATGACGTCGAGTGACACACTCTGCTTGATCAAGAATGCGAACAGGGTACTCTCGATATGTGAGGTTATCTTGGAGATCAAGCGTTTCGTGGTCCACTCCGCGGATGGGATCCGAGAAGCAACGCCTGAGTTGAGAGACGTGGAAGACATCATGCACTCTGGAAAGATGTGGGGGTAGTTCCAACTGGTAGGCAACCTCTCCTCGTTTAGCGAGAATGCGAAAAGGACCAATGTAACGAGGAGCCAACTTGCCCTTGATACCGAATCGATGGGTACACTTCAAGGGAGTAACCCGAAGGTAAGCTTTGTTGCCAACTTCATAAGTCATATCCTTATGATGACGATCATACTGGCTCTTTTGACGAGACTGGGCTGTTTTCAAATTCTCACGAATGATGCGAACTTGCTCTTCTGCCTCCTGGATCATGTCCGGTCCAAAGAATTGTCTTTCACCGGTTTCTGACCAGTTCAAAGGTGTTCGACATCTTCGTCCATAGAGAACCTCAAAAGGAGCTTTCTTGAGACTGGATTGATAGCTATTGTTATAAGCAAACTCGGCGAAAGGAAGACATTTCTCCCAATCCATACTGAATGAGATAACGCAAGCTCTAAGCATGTCTTCGAGAATTTGGTTGACCCTTTCCACCTGACCACTCGACTGAGGGTGGAAAGCGGTACTGAAGGAAAGATGGGTTCCCATGGCAGTTTGGAAACTCTCCCAGAAATGAGAAGTGAAAAGACTGCCACGGTCTGAATTGATCTCTAGTGGAACACCATGGAGTGACACTATCCGAGAAATGTATAAGTCAGCGAGCTGACTAGCAGAGATACTCTCTCGAACAGGAAGGAAGTGAGCCACTTTGGAAAGACGATCAACGACTACGAAGATAGCGTTATTCCCTTTCTTGGTCCTTCGAAAGACGGTGATGAGGTCCATACCAACTTTATCACATTTCCATTCAGGAATAGCTAAAGGCTGAAGGGTGCCAGCAGGTCTTTGATGCTCTGCCTTAACGCGACGACAAACATCACAGTTAGCAATAAACTGAGCGATTTCTCTCTTCATCCTAGTCCACCAGAACCTCTGGCGTAGGTCCTGATACATCTTAGTACTACCGGGATGAATCGTGAGAGGAGATTCATGCGCCTCCTTAAGAATCAATTGTCGAAGATGTTGCTTCTTGGGGACCACCAGGCGGTTCCCAAAGAAAACAACACCTCGATTAGCTATAGAGAAACTTCCAGCAACACCTTTGGCAATGTTTCTCTTGATCCGGGTAATCCCCGTATCATGCTTCTAGGCTTCTATGATATGATCCACAAGAGTAGGTTTCGCCACCAAGGTAGAAAGGAATCCGTGAGGAGAAATGTGAAGGTTAAGGTTACAGAATTCCTCATGGAGAAGTGGTTGGCCCTGCTGCAACATGAGATTGTTGCAATAGGATTTATGACTTAGCGCATCAGCCATGACATTGGCTTTTCCTGGAGTGTATGTAATCCCTAGATCATAATCTGAGATCACCTCCAACCAACATCTTTGCCTAAGGTTCAGATCCGGTTGGGTGAAGATATACTTGAGACTCTGGTGATCGGTGTAGATCTCGCAATGTTTACCAAGGAGGTAATGTCGCCAGGTCTTGAGTGCATATACTATGGCTGCAAGCTCTAGATCATGTGTAGGATAATTCTCCTCATGTCGATGCAACTGTTGAGATGCATAGGCAATCACATGACGATCCTGCATAAGAATGCAACCTAGTCCCTGTCGTGAGGCATCGCAGTAGATAACAAAGTCCTTCGTGAAATCCGGTGGCACAAGTATGGGAGCAGATGTTAGGCGTCTTTTCAGTTCCTGAAAACTGTACTCACACTGTGGGGACCACTCAAACTTTTTATCTTTCTTGAGAAGTTCCATGAGAGGTTTGGCCACTTTGGAGAAGTTTTCAACAAAGCGGCGACAATAGCTGGCTAGACCAAGGAAACTCCTAACTTGTTTAGCGGTTTCAGGTGGAGTCCAATCGAGAACGGCCTTAACTCTCTCGGGATTGACAGCAATGCCCTTACCGGAGATTACGTGGCCTAAGTAGGTCACTTCTGGCAACCAAAATTCACACTTGGAGAACTTGGCATAGAGGCTGTGCTCTCTGAGTTTTTCTAACACAAGTCTAAGATGTTCGGCATGCTCCTCCTCGTTCTTCGAGTAAATAAGAATATCATCGAGGTAAACCACGACGAACTTATCTAAGTACTCCATGAAGATCGAGTTCATCAAGCGGGAGAATGTAGCTGGAGCGTTGGTTAGACCAAAGGACATGACGGTGTACTCGTACTGGCCATAACGAGTGACAAAAGCTGTCTTGGGAATGTCCCCATTTCTGATCTTGATTTGGTGGTAGCCTAACCTCAAATCCATCTTGGAGAAGACTGACGATCCAACGAGCTGATCATACAGGTCATTGATCCTGGGGAGTGGATACTTGTTCTTTATCGTGACCAAATTAACGGGACGATAATCCACAACCATCCGGTCCGTACCATCCTTCTTCTTGACGAAGAGGACGGGGCAAGCCCAAGGAGAAGAACTAGGACGGATGAAACCCTTTTGCAAGGACTCATCAAGTTGTTTCTTAAGCTCGGCTAGTTCTAAGGGTGCCATCTTGTAAGGTCTCCTGGAGATTGGAGCAGTTCCTGGGATAAGATCTATGATGAACTCTACATCTCTGTCAGGTGGAACACCTGGCAGTTCCTCTTGAAAGACATCTGGAAAGTCACAGACTACCGGGATATCTTCAAGGTCTGGAAGAGGGTTGGCATTGTGAGAATAGAGCTGACGCCTTGCAACTCCAGTGGAGACAGTGTCTATCTTGCCAGATGGGTGTGTAAGCTGAACAAACCTAGTGTAACAATCAATCTTGGCATAATGAGCTTTCATCCAGTCCATACCCAAGATGATGTTAATATCTGTAGACTTGAGGGCTATAAGTGATGCAAGGAATACAAGTCTGTCAACAAGGATCTCGTTACCATGGCTGATTCTGGTGGTCTGCCATCTAGACCCTGGGGTTTGGATTTCAAGCGGAGTTGGCATATCACAAAATGACATGTCGTGCAAACGAGCATAGCCTTCAGAAATGAAGGAGTGATATGCTCCAGTATCGAATAGAACCGATGTTGGATGACAATTGACAAGGAGTGTACCAAGAACGACATCCGAATCATCATGAGCGTCTTTAGCTGAGACGTGATGCACACGTCCACGTTCAGTGGGGGCTGACTTGACACTGATCATCTTGCGTGATGGCTTACCATGGCCAACAGACTTCTCGGGCTGGGGTGGGGCATAACTAGTCTGAGAGCAGTCACGTGCATAGTGTCCTGGCTTCCCACATGTGAAGCAAGTCCCTGAGGTTGGACGTGGACCCGCACTGACAAGCGGTCTACCAGTAGGCCTGGGTAGAGCATACGACTGAGCTGGGTGAGGCGCCATGTAAGATGGTCTTGGTGAATATCCCGAAGGAAGAGCGGAGTTTGGAACCCATATCCGGTGCTTCTGAGGACCAGAACCGGAGGAAGATCCCAAATCACGGTTGTGCTTACGAGACTCCTCGTAAGTGAGCTGAGCTGTCTCTGCATTGATGGCCTTGTTCACAAGAGCTTGGAATGTATCACAATGATGCAGGTGGAGATCACGATGCAACTTGGGGTTGAGACCCTTCCGGAACCTAGCCTGCTTCTTGGCGTCCGTGGACACCTCTTCTGTGGCATAGCGGGCGAGATTCTCAAACTCTCTACTGTAAGCATCAATAGCCATCTTACTCTGGGTGAAACTACAGAACTCTTCTCTCTTGCGATCGATGAGGGCTTCAGGAATGTGATGCTCGCGAAAAGCCTCAGTGAAATCTCTCCAGGTAGGAATCTGGCCAGCTGGAAGCATAGCCTCATAGTTCTGCCACCAAAGACTAGCAGGACCTTCCAGGTGGTATGTGGCATAGGTGACCTTGTCATGTTCAGCTACGTTCGCGGAACGCAACTTATGAGTGATGCTATGGAGCCAGTCATCTGCATCGAGTGGCTCGATGGAATGATGAAAGGTAGGTGGGTGCAAGCGGATGAAGTCATGAATGGTTGCAGACCCTTCGAACTGATGTGCGGTGTTCTCCTCAATACGTGCCAACAAGCGGTTAGACTCACTCTTGTTCCTCTCCATTTCTAACATGAACTCTGTCAATGAAGGCTGGTCGGGAGGATCCTCATCTCTATCATCTCCGTGGTTCTAGCTACGAGCAACAGAACTTCGCTTAACTGATGACATCCTGAGAAACGAAACCAAGGACGGAATCAACATCAACTATAGGCTATAGAATGTAGGACAAGGAAATTAGTAACTCTCAAACTCCTAGAGAAATTCCGACAGCATAACGGCAGTAAAATGCTCAGAATGAGACATCCTGCTAAAATGGGGTAGTACCATACTCAACATCATCACTCAAGGTTCTGGGACAGTACTAAAAAGGCTACACCGGAAGTACTCGAAAACTGGGGTATGACTCTAATCAATCAATCCTATGGGACTACAGAGTAGTAACACGTGATCCTGATAGATAGGAGAGAAAGCCTAGTTCCTTAACCCCGCAGGAAAGATAGGATGACTCAGATCATAAGGCCATGAGGTAAAGGAGTAAAAAGAGCCTTACGTTCCTTCCCACAATAAATTCCCTTACATAACTAAAGAATTTCTAGACTCAACTTCGACCAGTTTGGCTTGGTAATCCTACAGGCAGTCAGGCTCTGATACCAAAGCTGTCAGGACACCGATTCTATGCCACACCAATCTAGCATGTAACACCTCATATCACTTTGTGGCCTCACGCACGGTATTCCCATGGTGTCGCCTTACCATGCCCAGGACCATTTGCGCCTTTTGGCACACGTATATGATAGTGTCGCTAGCATCCATATGACAAGAACCCGGGCTGACATGGCTAGTCGTGAACCCGAAGTGGCACTAACTTACAGGGACAGGCATACATGACCCAGCATCGAACGTGTCGGTCATCAGCGAGTGAATTCGGGCTATAGCAACTGGGCTAGCAGGACTCCGGTAAATCGGGCTGTAGCAGGCTAACAGGACTCCGGTAGACACCGCGTGACATTTCCTCGAAGGGACAGACACAGGAATGAAGAAGGACATATGCCGGCCAGCCTAAGTGTTTCGGAGCAGTAGCAAGCTACCAGGGCTCAGTGGAAGCACTAGGAGACATTTCCCGGTAAGAGAGGCTACTAAGGATAAACAACTAGATAGTCAGGTCCCACACATAGCAATACACATTACACGTACGCATAACATGCAAGTATGTGCTGTACAACATGGCATCACAGCATAACTCAACAACTCATATAGATAAAGGCTCAGAAGAGCCATCATAGCATTTATTACAAACAGGGGTCACATGACCCAACATTCAGAGCAAACAAGCAACAAGCGGAAGCATTACATGTCTGAGTACAGACATCTACAAATGAAAAAGGCTAAAGAGCCTGACTATCTACAACATCCGAGCAAGATCGTAGCTGAGGTACAAGCTACTCGTCGAAGTCCACAGAAACACTAGTAAGACCGAAGTCTCCGCTGCAAAGGTAGTCAGCAAGACTTACATCAGATCCTATCATACATGCATTTGTATCAAGAGGGTAATGTGGGGTTTAGTTGCAGCAAGCCAGGTTTGACTATGTGGCTATCCTGTTCTACGACTACGAGAACTTCTCTGAGGTGATATGGCGCACACGAGTCCACTAATCACCACACAATACACTACTATGGATTCATCCCCGTCTCCCTACGAGAAGGCCATCCATAGCACTCACACTTTGTCTTGAGTATTTTAGAGTATCCACTTCAAGTTGTCTATGTACCATGTAAGCATCCAAGAAGTCCATAACCGCGGACCCGGCTATTCGAATAGATCATGTTAACCCTGCAGGGGTGTACTTCTTCACACACGCTCTCGCCACTTACCGCCATGTACACGTCATGTAACTCGGCAACCTTCAAGCGGAAGCCTAGCGAGGGTGTCGGCCACGACCTGACTAACCACACAAGACTCTAGTCCAGGTTTATCGCCTATTCGGGTTCCATCCGCAAGGAGATCCGGCCGGGGTTTCGCTCACGGCCCCAAACGATGTGTGCAGGGATCCCGAGCCCACCATCCGGGTGCCACTCGGTACACCAGGCCACGTGTGCCTAGTCTGTCCCAAGCCCACCCTACCGGGTGCCACTTGGTAGAAAAATAGCACTACCTACAAACACCAAAAACTAGTTGCGACTCCTGGACAGAGATCAAGTCGGTTAATAAGTCGAGAGAGTCAATTAAGGATCCCAATGTGTGGTAGTATCGAGTCATTGGACAACATACATAGAACTCCATGCTTAAGGACGGTTCCAGTGAGACAACCCACCATGTACTCCTACATGGACTCTCACCGCTACCTTTACCAAATCGTGTTCACACACTTAACTCTCAGCATCAGAACATAAAACACTGCACTCCAATTCATTCCCAATGAATCAGACCTGACACAACTCTAAGCAATAGCAGGCATAGCATGGTAGAAACACAACAATGGCTTCAATCAACTCCTACACATGCTAGTGGGTTTCAACTATTTACTGTGGCAATGACAGGTCATGCAAAGGAATGGGTTCAACTACCGCAGCACAAAGTAGCAGATGAATCGTTGTTGTCCTAATGCAATAACTGAGAGCAGGAGCGAGAGAGTAGGATTGTATCGGAATGAACAAGGGGGTTTGCTTGCCTGGTAGATCAACAGAGGGGGCAGTGCTCCTCAGACAGGTACTCTGGAACGGTCTCCGGAGCAGGACCTATCAAGAAGGAACGGTGTCGACGATCAATACACAAGCATACGCAACAATATGATGCATGAACATGGCATGTAGATGTGATGCTGTTTTGAGCTAATGCAACTAGCATTCTGTTTGAATGAAGTCTATTTGAACCAAATGGTTCAAATGCAACTCCAAACTTAACATTTATAAATGCCATTCATATGTTTTCACCTATACAGCAGGTTTTGGTTCGTTTTTCATGCATGAAACTGGTACAGATGGAAAGATTGCATTTTTCTGATAATTTTTCATATATAAATTATTTCAATCTGAGCTACGGTTTAATTTCTATGATTTTTTGAAGTTTGAATCATTTTCTGGAATTTTCTGAGTTCAAATAATTCCAGAAATCATTATTGCGTCAGCATTGAGTAAGCATGGCGTCAGCAGGTCAACTGCGGCTGACTCGGGTCAAACCTGACGTGTGGGGTCCACACGTCAGTGTCTAAGGGTTAATCGGGGGTTTTATACTAATCTAATTAAAATATTAGGGCGCTGGGGCCCACTATCAGTGTCGGGTTAGTTAGATGGTGATTAGCCTTAAGCTAATCACCTGACCCATGGGGCCCACCTGATGGCTGGTGAAGGTCAAAGGGTCAAACCTCACCGGTGTTAAGCCGTCGGCAAGGCCCGAGACGGCGGGGCACCGCGGAAATCGCCCACAGGGCTCCGTTTGGCACGCGAAGCACAGCTATGGGATGCGGACGCTCGTCCGCATCCAACCGTGGTGGTGGCTCGGCCGGGGAGTGGCTGGAGTGGCGCCGGCGACGATCTTGGCGGCGGCCGAAGCTCGGTCGGGGTTGGGTTCGGCGCTACGGTGCACGAGAGGGCGAGTGGGTGTGTGCGTTAGGCTCCTGGGAGCTTCCTGAGCATGGTGAGGCGCTCCGTTGTGAGCGCGCGCGGCTGTGGCCACGACGGCGAGGAGCTGCGGCGGCGATGGCTTCGGCCATGGTGGAAATGACGGCTACGACGTGGGAACGAGGGGGAGAAGAGAGGGGAAACGGGGAGATGCTCACGGCGGACTCGACAGGCTTGTCGGCGAGCTCGGGGACGGGCTGAAGACGGCGGGGCGGCGAAGACAATCTCCGGCGACCGGAGATGAAGACAGCGGCGAGGCGGCTCTCCAGGGCCTCCCGAGGCGCGTGGCTTGACATGGAGGTAGCCGGCGATGTGGCGGAGCTTCTGGGCGTAGCGACAGGGCGAGGGGCGGCCGGTGGACGCGGTGGTGCTCCTCGGCGGCGGCCGGCGCGTTCGGACGCGAGAGAGAAGGCGAGGGAGAGGAGAGGACAGGACCGGGGGAGAGTGAGAGGGGTACGGGGCGTTGCGTGGCGTCGCGTGGAGCATCCAGAGCAACGAGAGGGAGGACAGGCGGGCAGGGAGGAGGTGGTGGCGCGGCTGCGGCATGCCGGCCACGCAGCTGCTCCTACTGGCAGGAGCTTGAAGAAGCTCCTGGCAGTTGGGCTGGGCCGCCTGCTGGCTGGGCCGGCCTGCTAGGCCGCTAGGCTGCACAGGGGCTGCAGGTAAGTCCAGGTAGTTCCACTTTTACCTATTTCTTTTTCTATTTTCTGACATTTGTTTTGATTTAATAAAAATACTAAATCATTTTATTTGCTTATGCCAATTTTTGTAGGAACTAGTGGTATTATTCCAGAGCTCCTCAACAAATGGCATAATTTTTGGACATATATTATATATATAACAAATATATATCCAATGCAAATAATTATGCATTAATTCCAAATGCCCAAAATAAATACTTATGGGCTCTTAAAAATATTGGTTTGATTTTTATCTCTGTCCAATATTTTCAGAGAGCAACATGAGCATTTTCTTGGACCTTTTTGGAGCAATTTTTATTTGGGTCATTTTCAGAAATGATTCCGAGGGTTTCACAAATCCTCATTTCAAATTTAAATGGAATTTAAACATGATGCACAAATGACTAGCCTAGGTCATACCAGAACTAGGGATGTGACACACGTTCCGAGGAAGGTTACCTCGGATATGAATAATATTCTCTGTGTAGATTATACGGACGAGGAGGTCAAATCCGCCCTGTTTCAGATGTTTCCTACAAAGTCTCTGGGACCGGATGGATTTCCAACTCATTTTTATCAACGACGTTGGGATGTGTGTGGGGCTGAAGTGACAAAGGTTGCTCTCAGGATAGTAAGAGGGGAGGAAGACGCAGAGTGTATCAATGACACCTTTCTAGTCCTCATCCCAAAGGTAATGAGTCCAACCTTGCTTTCTCAGTTTAGACCTGTCAGCTTGTGCAATGTACTGTATAAGATTGCTTCGAAGGTGATCGCAAACAGGTTGAAGCAGGTTTTGCCAGACATCATCTCAGAGGAACAGTCCTGTCGGAGTAATGGGCCACGGGTAGCCTAACCCGAGTCCCTGAGCCTTTCAAGAGTTTGGGCCGGCTTCGCCCCACGAGACTCCAGAATGAAGCACCGCCTTCCGGTGGCCGGCTGGCCCAACGCCGGCTGCCCGAAGACGGCCGAGCACCAGCAGGCGGCACCAAGACAGGCTGACTCCTAGCAGACAGCCTCCGGAGAGGCCGACTTCTACCAGGCGGCCACCCGGCACCCTCAGAGTCTGCACCCCTCATAAGGAGGAAAATACAGGGTGAGGCTATAGTGTAGCCCCTCGCCCCCGAATCCCGGGTTTGGCGTGGCCACAGTGCCCCGTACAGGCAGAGATCTCCGCACGGCGCGGTACTGTTGCCATCCCACACTCGACGTCATCCTAGTCAGGCAGGGCCTGCTCCCACGATAGCCTGTTGGTACGGCTCACAGGTGGCGGGCCCTACCAGGCAGCGAGGGCCCGGAAGACGGCCAAGCCCGACCAGTCGGATCCAATGGGATCCGGCTCCTGGCGAGCAGCCGGATCCTTCCTCGAGTCCTGAGCGCCATGAACCATACAAGACACGACGAGGCTACAGTGATCTCCCGCGAGGCGGTGGGACTGTAGTCATGCCTTGCCCAACCAAGCCTCCGTCATTAGCATCGCAACTACAGTGATCGGCCACCAACCAGACCCGCCAGCGGCGGAGACGGCCTGTCGGCTCCGTACCAGACCAGTCGGAGGGGCCCACCAGGCGGTGGGCCCTAGCTGTTAGTGGAGAAGCCGGCGACCAGAGGTGCTGACAGCCGGGTCCTACATCCGGCCAAGTTACCAATGTACCCCTAGGGGGTAGGCCTATATACCCCCCCCAGGGCACCCATGCAAAGGGTTCCCAACCTGTTAGAACTAGACTCATACCCAGAGGAAGAAGAGAGCTAGCCCTGCCTCCTTCAACCTCTAGCATACAACTCAAGGAGCACATTGTACTCACTAGTGCCTTAGTGATCATGCGAAGACCCCGCAGAGCAGGACTAGGGGTGTTATCTCCAAGGAGAGCCCCAAACCTGGGTAAACTGCACCGGCGTTCGTGTCTACGCCTCATCCCGCTTCCAGGCATCGGCGACGTTCTACTCGCTCCCACCATGATAAGCCATCCTTTGGCATATGTCGCACCCAACCCCCGACACTTGGTGCCCACCGTGGGGCGAGGTGCACCGTCATCCAGAGACCTGTTCTGGACGGGAACCTTGTTCCTTCCTGGCGTGCGCAGCCAACCCAGCACGCTCGACGGCGTCAGCCTCGACGCGCTGCATGGCACGGAGATCGCCTGCGCAGCAAGCTTCCTCACCGACCTCGTTGGTGAGATCAACCTCTCCGACGAGCCTGCATCTGACACAGGCACATACTGCCCTGAGAGCCGTCTTGTCAGCCTCCTCGACCACCTCCACGTCGCCAGGAGCTTGCTGTCGACTTGGAGTCTGTTGGCTCCACCGACCCGATGATCATCGAATCCGACACGACATCGCTTGACGCGTTCCCCACCACCGTGGTGGTCTATGACGAGCCTCCTCCTCGCGAGCACAGCGGCGCGAGCACTGTCACGGAGGTGCTTGTCATCAACAGTGGTGAGCACTCGGACGGAGGCGCTCGAGACCCACTCGATGCGGCCTTGTGGGACTTGTCAGCGCCCATCCCGAGAGATGCAGATGCTGAGACGCTGGAAGCACATCGCGTCCAGCTCATCAAAAGCGTCAACCGACTGGCCAGCATGCGATGCCTCTTGGAAGCCTACCGGCGCGAGATGGACCGAGCCGTCGGTGGAGCACAGACCCCTAAGGGGCCTAGCCACATCGGCTCGATTCGGCCAGCTGGGCAACGGTTCCTACTACCTGATCGACGCTCAGAAGCCTAGAGCACGCAAAGAGACGACTCAGGCAAGGAGACGGAGAGACCATGGAATTCAAACCTCCTCCGAAGATTTTACAGTTAAAAGAAGTATGTACCACGCTACCTTTTGTATTAAGTACGAAGACTCTGGGTCCCCCGAGAAGAGCTCGGGACTACCCTCTTTTATCTGTATGATAAGGATTATGCCCATGAATGTGTCGTTTCATTATTCCTCCTGGCACCGGGCTCGACCAGTCGGCCCGGGGGGCTGGCCGCCTTTTACTATGTGCCGCCTCCTACAGTCGGACAAGTAGTGTGTCGGCACCAGAAAACTTCTCCTATCAGAAGCTGCAGCTTGCAGAGCGATTGAACGGCGGACAGGAGTTGCAAAAACGGTGCCCATGCGAAAAATGGCTAAGGAAAAAAGGCGCACATAGCCGAGGTCGGCATCCCGCCTACTCGACCGGCTTCTACTTACCTTGCCAATGCTCCAACCGGCAAAGTACTTGCCCTCCCAAAAGCAGCTAAGCACCCGACCCAGCCGCAGTCCGCAGAGCGGCCGTTTGGCTGAGCAAAGGATAGCAAAGGGAGGGTGGCAAATGAAAAAAGCAAGGGGCAGAAAGCAAGGAAAGCGGGAAATTGGCAATTAAAGCATATTTACATAGCAAAAGGCCCATTGGCCAGCATTCAACAGAGTTTGAAATACACCCCGTGGGTTTAATTGTGCAAATTTAACAAGTTTTGTTGAGACCAATAAACAGGGAAAACAAAGGCGACGACCTAAGAAGCAGCAGAGGGTTTCGGCCGGACGGTGGAGTCGGCGGCGTCGGTTGGAGCAGCAGATGGCTGGACGGCAGAGTCAGCGATGCCGGTTGGTGGAAAGATGGCTGGTTGGTCCCTGCCTGGTCGCCTTCAGCAGCAGTCGGTGCGCTTGAGCGTGGATCGTTGCTCGAGGCATGGTCAGGCTGGGGCTGGCCATCCGCTCCGACCTCCCACGCGTCCTCTTCGCTGTCCTCATCTTCCGCGTCCTCCCCTTCATCGCTGGAGTCAATCACCTCGACCGAGTCCTCGCTATCCTCCGAGTTCAGCCCGAACCACTCCGGTGGCGCCTCAGCACCTTCATTGACCAGCTTCGGGATGAAGACGCTGGTGTCTATGTAGTCGGCGGTCGCCGCCGCCCGCTTGACAAGGTCGTCCTCCACCACCACCAGCTCCTCCTGCACCTCCTGCCGGAGCGTAGTCAACTGGGCTAGATCTAGCCCATGGTACCACGCCTTGATGAATTCCAGAGCCCGTCGCGCTCCAGCCCGGACGAAGAGCCCTTCCAGGCCTCCAGGCGACCGGCCGCCACCTCCAGCCAGCCGGCAGTCCTACTAGGCGTGCGCGGAGCCAGCATGCCTGGCTAGAGGGCGGAAATCGCCTGGGCCCCGATGTATTGAAGAGGACACAACATCTGATGAGCCGGCTGAAGGCGGGCCTGGATGCTGAGAAGCTATTCGTTGAGGGGCCGGGGGGGGGGGGGGGCGTCGGTGGCAATCTGCACACCCTCCGCCCTCAGCTCCTCACGAGAAGCCTCATTGGCCTGGTTCGCAGCAACGGAGTGGCCTGGGAAGAAGTCTGCTTGGGCGAAGAAGCAAAGAAGACATAAGTTAAAAGCAAATGGTCGGCCTAAGCAGAGGCCGGCAGCTCAAAGAAAGAAAAAAGAGGGAACTTGTCATTGACCATGTCCTCCATGCTACCGAAGCCGGCAATCAGCTAAGCCTCCTTGTCGGCCCAGACGAAGCGCTCGATCTCAAACTCAGCAAGGAGGTCGGTCTCTTTCGCCTTCGCCTCCTTCTGAGCCGTCTGGAGAAGCCCCGTCTGCTCCGCCAGCTGCGTGACCAGTCGGTCACGCTCCTCGGCGAGCTTACTGCACTTCGCATCCTTAGCACGTAGTGCGGTGTTGGCTTCGCCCAGCTACTACTGCAAGGCGACGTTGGCCTCTGCCAAGAGAGAAGGGAAAGGACGTCAACATTCGACAAGAAAGGAATACAATTGCCAGGGAGATCCGGCCCGACTGCTCAGCAGTCGGCCCGAATCTCGCGAACTATAGCCCACGGGTGCGCCAGCGCGCCCCCACGGAAGAAAGAAGTTACCAATGATCAACCAAAGAAATATAGTTGCCGGGGAGATCCGGCCCGACTGCTTAGCAGTTGGCCCGAATCTCGGGGACTACAGCCCACGGGTGCGCCAGCACGCCCCCGCAGAAAGGAAATACAAGACTTACTCCGGCTCTATGACAAGTTGGCGGTTTGCCTCTCCAGCTCCCGGACTCCGGAGTTGAAGGTGGCCGCGTGAAGGTTGTGGTAATCCTGCAATAGAGATGCTAGAATGAGTTAGCACCTGGTGCTTGCAAGATAAAGTTCTGGACCGCCTGCTCAACAGCCGGCCTGAAACTTGGGGACTACACTCAGTGGGTGTGCTAGCGCACCCCCACCAAGAAATAAAAAGATCAAAAACAAAGAATTAAGAAGCATACCTGGATGGCTGCTCGCGAGTTGAGGAACGCCTCATTGCATCGCTTGAGGGCGTCGGCTTCAGCCCGGAGCTTGGCCTGGACGTCAAGGGCCGCCTGGTTCAAGTCCCCCGTCCCGCCTCCGCGCACCCAGCCGGAGGGCGCGGGGCTGGTCATCTCGTTGTCCAGAGCTGACGAGCTCGCAGCACCGGCCTCCAGCGTTCACGGTACCGAGACTGCCCTTGCGAGACGATGACGCACGGGTGTGCGGGCCTCAGGAGTTGGGCCCGTCACCACCTCATTCCCAGCTGGTGGCACCGGCGGGGCAGTCGGCTACTTGTCTTGCGCTCCGCTAGTCGGCGGTGGCGGAGGCACGACAACATTCGGCATGGCGACATCGCCGCCCTCCCTCTCCATGACCGGCTGCTCGTCGCCGGCTCCCCTGGTGGACGCCATGAACTCTGGTGGAGGTGGCGCGGAGTCCAGGGGAACGACGAGCAGCTGCTCCTGGCGGCATGCGGCCGCCGCAAGCCGCTCCTTCGCTGCGGCATCAGCTTCTGCCTCCGCCAGCTTCTTCAGCATGGCCGCCGCCGCCTTGTCATCATCTGCCTTCTCTAGGCGGGCGGCTTCCCGCTCCTCGCGCACCTCTCGCGCGTTTCGCTGCTGCGCCTACCGGAGGTCGGCGGCCGGCTCGATTCGCCAGGTGGTGGTAGAGGTCTCCGCCGACCTAATGACAGATGCGGCGGTCGACTTGTTGTGGGAAAGCGGGGCCGTGAAACAAAAAAGTAAAGCAAAGAAATTTCAGGCCAGATCTGCAAGGAAGAGGCCAAGGAAATGGGCAAGGGAGGTCCTTACGCTGACACCATGGGTGGCGCCTTTGGCAGCTACTGGAACCTGGCCACCTTCGTCGCGGCCTCTTTCCGCCTGGCCGCAGCGGCCGGGTTCTTAGGCCTCTTCGGCCGCTGCCGAACAGGGCAGCGCCCTGTTTCTGCTTGCGCTTGCCGCCTTGAGCGGACGGCCCGGCGGAAGGGCCTGCTCCTGTGTTAACGGCGCCCCGCGCAGGGCGTGGCTCGTCGTCCTCGTCGTCGTCGGGCCAGGTCTCCATGCCGCCTCCTTCTTCGGAGCCGCCCGCTCCGTCGCCGCCGCCTACGGCGTCGTCCTCCAAGGTGGCCGCCCCCAAGTCGGGGTCATCCACATCGCTCTCCCAGTCCGCCTGGTAGTTACCACCCGGCCCCATGTGGGTGGCCAGGCGGCGGGTTGTCGCGGGAGTAGGTCCGCTTGCCGAACTGCCAGGACTTTTTAATTCCGCGACAACCCGCCGCCGCGAAGGGTGCCCATCGCCGAAGACATGTAGATCTGTGCTCCAAAGAAGGACCACTCAATACCAAGACAAAGACCAAGGCAAGAATTAAAAAGGGAAAGCTAAGAGAGTTATGACAGGCGGCGGGTTGTCGCGGGAGTAGGGCTGCTTGCCGAACTGCCAGGACTGTTCCGACACCTTGAGGTCGGGGATCTTGTTCACCATTAGGGACACCTTGGCAGGCGGCATGTCCTTTGTGCACATCTGACTTGGGTCGCGGTGCCCTCTCATCCTACAGACCAGATGAGGACAGCTCTGGAGCGGGAGAACCCGACGCTCGACAAAGGCGAACAGTAGGTCGGACGCCACGAGACCCTCCGCCTCCATCAGCACCCGGAGCCGGTTGATGGCGGCGGCCGCGTCTGCCGATATGGGCTTCGGCTTGTAGTGCCAGTTGGCCCGAGGCCCAGTAGGGGGGCCGGCCTTGTAAGGCGGCAGGTTGATGAAGTCGACGGCCGAGTCGACGTTCTTCACGTAGAAATATGATTGCTGCAACAGTTTCACCGTCTGTGACAGCTTGATAGCCGGGAAGGCGTTCTTCTTCGACGGCCGGCGCACAACGACGAAGGCACCGCACTCAGCCTCCGTCTCCTTGGCGGAGGTGCCCAGCTTCGCGTAGAAGAAAGCTCCCCACAGCTTGATGGTGGGGAGGATGCCGAGGTAGCCCTCGCACGCCATGATGAAGGCAGACAAAAGCATCACGGTGTTGGGCGTCAAGTGGTGCGGCTGGAGATGGCAAAACTCCATAAAGGAGCGGAGGAACCTGCTCGCCGGGAGGCCAAAGCCGCGGAGGAAATGTGAGCGGAAGACAACCCGCTTGTTCCCGTGCGGCGCCGGCAAGATCTCCTCCCGCGGCGGCACCCACACCTTGACGAAGGCTGCGTTGGGCATCCGGCGCATGGCCCAGAGAAAGCTGAGGTGATCCTTGATGAACACCTAGCCGTCCCAGTCTCCTCCCTTCTCGCGTGCCATGGCGTCCGAGCGAGGCTACGCGGGGAGAGGAGGCTTGGCGACGGCGAGCTACGTCAGGGCTACGGCGGGCACGAAGCAGCAGCAGCAGCAGAGAGAGGAGGAAGAAAGAGCGAGGAGGAGGGCGTGCGTGCTCCGCCGCTCCCCTGCCTCCCCTACTTATAGCCCTCGGGCTGTGAAGCTGAGGGGGCGGGACGTGGGATCATGGGATTAACTGCGCCCTCGACCCCACGACCCCCCGATTACTACGCAGAGTTACTCCGCAGTAACTCCCATGGGAATCGCAACCGCCCGCCTCGGCCACAGCAGATCCGTCCGCGTGCCGAGGCCCAGTGGTGGCAGGCCCGGCCTGCTGTCACGTCCCATCCAGCGCGTGGGATGGCAGGCTGGCTGGGCTGGCGTGTGCCGCGTGGCGTGCCCGTGGCGGGCGGCAGACCTAGGGAAGCTTAGCAGGCATGCCATCTGCTTCCCGCCTTGGCGTTCGAAATCGGTGGACGAGCCCACCTTGTCAAACGGCTTCGACAGCCGGCGCATCACAAGGCGGACCGAGCGTTCAATCAGAGCGCGGCAAGGAAGGAAGCCGCTGAGGCTTTATGGCCTGTCAACCGCGACGCCTCACCAGCTTCGGGGACTACTGTTGGAGTAATGGGCCACGGGTAGCCTAACCCGAGTCCCTGAGCCTTTCAAGACTTTGGGCCGGCTTCGCCCCACGAGACTCCGGAATGAAGCACCGCCTTCTGGTGGCCGACTGGCCCAACGGCCGGCTACCCAAAGACGGCCGAGCACCAGCAGACGGCACCAAGACAGGCCGACTCCTCGTAGACGGCCTCTGGAGAGTCCGGCTTCTAGCAGGCGGCCACCCGGCGCCCTCAGAGTGTGCGCCCCTCATCAAGAGGACAAGACAGGGTGAGGCTACAGTGTAGCCCCTCGCCCCTGAATCCCGGGTTTGGCGTGGCCACAGTGCCCCGTACATGCGGAGATCTCCGCACGGCGCGGCACTGTTGCCATCCCACCCTCGACGTCATCCTAGTCAGGCAAGGCCTGCTCCCACGACTGCCTGTCGGTACGGCTCGCAGGCGGCGGGCCCTACCAGGCAGCGAGGGCCCGGAAGACGGCCAAGCCCGGCCAGTCGGATCCAAGGGGATTCGGCTCCTGGCGAGCAGCCGGATCATTCCTCGAGTCCTGAGCGCCATTAACTAGACAAGACACGTCGAGGCTACAGTGATCTCCCGCCAGGCGGTTGGACTGTAGCCATGCCTTGCCAACCAATCCTGTGTTATTAGCATCGTGGCTAGAGTGATTAGCCACCAACCAGACCCGCCAGCGGTGGAGACGGCCTGTCGGCTCCATACCGGACCAGTCGGAGGGGCCCACCAGGCGGCTGGCCCCAGCTGTTGGCGGAGAAGCCGGCGACCAGAGGCGCTGATAGCCGGGTCCTACACCCGACCAAGTTACCAATGTACCCCTAGGGGTAGGCCTATATAAACCCCCCCAGGGCACCCATGCAAAGGGTTCCCAACCTGTTGGGGATATAACTATTTGTGTAAGCCGCCCAGGAGGGGCCGGGTTATGCAAAGAGGATTCATCAAAGAGAAGCCCTAGACCAAAGCATGAAGATGGCGGTTCATAGAGAGCTTAAGGCCCACAGGCGACTTAAGGCCCGTTGTAGTAAACCGCTGTAATAATATTACTTGTATCATAAGGTAGACTTAACTAGTCACCGAGCCGGACATTGTTTATAAGCCGGCCGGGACTCTGTAAGCCGCAGGGCGTCCACCCGTGTATATAAGGGGACGACCCGCTGGCGGCTTAGGGAAAGAAACAACTCATCGAGAACCGGGCATAGCGTATCTCGCTCCCTGGTCATCGAAACATCAATACCAACCCAACTAGACGTAGGCCTTACCTTCATCGTAAGGGGCCGAACTAGTATAAAACCCCTCGTGTCCTTTGTCCCGATTAACCCCTTCAAGCTTCCTAGTTGCGATGGCTCCACAACTAAGTCCTTTCACGAGGACATCTGACGTGACAATTCCACGACAGTTGGCGCCCACCGTGGGGCCAGCGCACGGTGGATTTGAGTTCTTGAAGGGCAATTCGAGGGGCTCAAGGGATACATAGTGGGCCGGATGACCAAGAGTCGTCCCGGCAAGATCTACATCGACGACGAAGGCTGGAGCCCCGACGCCGGCTCAATTGAGTACGGGTACCGGGTCCCCTTCGGAGTGATCCACGTCTTCATCGGCCGGATCAGTGAGCCGGGGCCTGAGCCGGACAACTGCACCGACCTCGTCGAGACGGCTCAGCATGCGAAACCCGCCCGAGTTCAACCCGGCATGAAGCGTGTCTTTGTGGGCTGCGTCCACGGAGAAGAGCTTTCTGAAGTTCCTGAAGATGGCGGTGAGACGGCCGTCCACTCTGATGGTGATTCGTCCGCCGGTTCAACAGATTCTCTGTATCAAGTTCAAGATGGTGTGCTCGGGGGCTGTTCCGATGGCTTCAGTATTCCGGACCCCTATGAGTCGCCAAATTGGGTAGGAGTCTTCATGGCTGGGACTCAACCCGGACAAAACTCTACAGCCGTGGCTACAATTACTTCTGGGTTAGGAGCGGCCGGGGCAGGAGGCCCTGTGCGCCCGCCGGCTCAAGTGCTGATAGACCTCATGGACAAGCTTACGACCCTGTTAACCACCACGGTTATCCCTGCGAATAAAGATGAGCATGACGCGGAGGTAGCACGGGTACATGAGGAGATAGCTCAGGCCAAGGAGGCCTTAGCAGCTGAGGATACTAGATTAGCTACGGAGCGGGCGGCTCTCGACGCCCGGGCACAGCGGTTGCAGTCGGAGGCTTACCAGCTCACGATGAGCTTAAATGCATCCAACAAGGTAATGAGGAGGAGACACCAGAAGACCCAATCCCGGTTGCCTCCGAATTACGACCCTCGGGTTCTATTCTCTACACCCGGAGCCGGCCCAAGTAACCCGCCAGATGCCAATCAGCTTATGACATCCGGAGCAGGAGGACCGGCTCTGCATCGAGAGATGCCCCCTCCTCATGTGAGCATGGCGCCGCCACGTTATGTGCCGATACCACCGGGTCACTTTTCCAACCCCATGGAGAACTTAATCGCAGCATCATCACGTCTGGCGGCTCTCCCAGTGGATGGTGATGATCCAACAGCAGTGGAGACTCGGAGAATCAGGGAACTTGTCCAGACGGCCCTGGCTTAGCAAGAGACCTATTCTTACAGCCGAGATAGGATTCATTCAACTCCTCCGCCTTGGTTAGCACCGCCTCGTCAGAACTGGAGTCCGAGTTACAGCAGGCACATGGAGTCTGAAGCTTTGCCACGCAACGCCCAGCGCCGTGACCAACATGGTGGTTATAACCCGGTGCAAGACCGAGTACATCCGGAGAACGGGCGGACGGCTCAGCTAGCGGCTCAACAGGCGGCACGACGGAATGTTACAGAGTATCCGATGAATTCCACTAAGATGGGAGTAGCCACCAGAGCCGGTGGTGTTTCTTGTTTGATACCGGCTTTGCGTAACGCGCGCCTGCCCAAGGATTTCAGGGGACCTCGAAAGGTGCCGAATTACACGGCCGACTTACAGCCTGAAGCATGGATTGAGAGTTATGAGATGGCCATGGAACTGTTAGAGGTTAGTGATGCGGTAATGGCTAAATAGTTTGCCATGATGTTAGATGGAACGGCTCGGTCTTGGTTTAAAGGCTTACCACCCAATTCCATTGGTTCGTGGGAAGAGCTAAAAGCCCGTTTCATCCGAAACTTCAAAGACACCTGTAAGCAGTCTATGACGATCGTGGACTTGACGAATTGGAAGCAGGGGGAAGGTGAATCTACCACCGATTAGGTACGCCGGGTCAAGGAGATAATTCATTCATCTGATAAGATGGATGCCGGATCTGCCGTCCTTATATTGGAAAATAATTGCAGTTTCAAGCCACTGAGGCAGAAACTGGGGCGCCTTAAACGTGGCTGCAAGGATATGGGTACATTAATGGCGGCTCTAGTCAAGTATGTCGATTCTGATAGTACCAAAGATCTCGAGTTTGACGATGAAAGGATAGATAAGGGAAAACAAAACCACAGTAGAAAGGACCAACAGCATAACCCGGTGAATCAAGGTGGCAAAAAGCGTAAGGCGGATGACAACCCGGAGCTTGTGGCCAACGTTATTGCATAGGGTAACAGTTAGAGACATAAGGGTAAGTGGCCTCGGTCCGGCGGGTTATACACCTTTCTTCATGGTTTATGGAGTAGAGGCAGCTTGGCTAAGTGATATCCGGCACGATTCACCCCGCCGGCCATGGGGTATAACCCATCTTCGACCTTGCTATATCTAAACCACCGGCTCTTAGGGTATATTTTTTTTATACTGTATATATAATATAAGGTGATAAAGCAGGACTTCTGTCCTTTTTTCCATAAAGGATGTTTTTATGTCTTCTTTATCAGGTGAGGGATACTACCAACAGGGAGCGGATCATATCTGAATCCGGCTTTATCTTTGGTCTGGCTTATGATCATATCTGAATTTAGTCATGATCACTTGGGGGCTTCCTGTTCAAACATAGGTCGTATCCGAACCAAAGAGAACATAGCTGTCGAAACCCGCTTGATTGGCATACTGCCAAACCCACTTGGGGGCTTCTTGATCATATTTGAATCATAGCTTAACCTCTTTGGGTCTGACGTGGATCGTATACGAATCAGCATCATTAAACAAATCTTCTGGTCACTTGGGGGCTTCCTGTTCAAACATAGGTCGTATTCGAACCAAAGAGAACATAGCTGTCGATACCCACTTGATCGGCATCGCCAAGCCACTGGGGGCTATATGATCGTATCCGAATCTTAGCTTAACCCCTGTGGAACGGTTTACTGATCGCATTCGAATCAGAAGCCTGGGAATTATTTGACTATCTTGAGACTTTGGGAGAACATTATGAGATGTTTTTTGTCTTTCCGGTTTAATATTGGTCACACCAGGTTATTAAGTACCAGGTGAGCATCAAATAAGCACGAAAGGTTATCAAAGAATGGCAGGCATACTATTATGTTTATGTTTAGCAACAATATAGTTGTAAACTAGCCTGTGTAGGGTGCCTTCGGTTCGTTTCCGGGTTACAAATACCTTATGTGACACCCGGTGTGATAAACCGTCAAGGGAGTTTGTTTGTTTTATGTGCAGGATAAGACAAGTAAATTTAACATCAGGGAGGCAAATGGTCAACATAAGCTAAGCAATGGCGGCTTATGAAAGTATTGAGCGCCATAAACATGCGCGAAGGCATGACAAAATTGAGAAGTTTTTTTATCCTATTACAAGACTCCCCGAGCCTGAATAAAGTGAAGCATTGTTTTAGCAAAGGTTAAGACGTGTGGCAGTTTATTCCTGTGGCGGGCTTGATGGCTCCGGGTTATCCTTCTCCGCCTCTCCTTCGGTTGCTTTGTCCTGGAAGGTGGACGAGGCCCAGTCAGTGCCGCTCAAGGCTTCAAATTCAGCCTCATCATCTATTAAACTGGCCGGGTCCACTTCAGGGGCAAAGGTATGCTTACGCGTTGGAGGGAACAGGCTGACTTGGTTATACGGAACGTTTGGGATTCTCCAGTTCTTGCTATCATAGCCCGGCGAATATTTAGTGAGATCAGTATCATTGCCAATGAGAGTCGCCAAGGGACGAACGACTTTGACACAGGCGGAGAAGTCTTGATCATCAAATACAGAGCCATCCTCCTTCAAGCTTGGGTATCCAGGGTAAGATCAGCCAAGTCAAGCTCTGGCACCCATTCCTTTGCCCAGCTTAATGCGGCCACAGCTACGGCTCTTGCAGATGCCTGCCTTAAGTCCTTAATCCGTTGAGGTAGCACTGCGAGATGCTTCAACACGTCTTGTAGGAGGCGAGGAGGGGTATTTGATAAGGCTACAACGGCCAAAGCACGTTGTGACCCGGAGTACAGCTGCTCCACAAGGGTGTAAACCGTCTTGAGCTTGATCAACATGTTCTGCTTGAGGTTGGTACTCTTGGGGCCTGTATGGTTACAAGCATAACAACAAGCCGGAGATAATTATCACAATAATCCTTGGAAGATTGCAATGTTTAAGGTTTTTCAGAGTGGCTTACCGAAGATGGCTGAGACCATTTGGGATATCTGCCGCTTTAAGTCAGACAATTCGGTTGTTGCCTCTGCAAGAGATGCTTGTGCCGTCTCGGCCCGAGTCACTAGTGAAGCCCTTTCATCAACCCAAGCATTTTTCTCCGACAAATTTTTTTTCTTCAATTTCTCTTGTTCAGAGATGCTGAATTCGAATTTGGAGTTTGCTTTCTGAGTTTCAAGCTCTTGAAGCTTCAGCTGGTTCTTCAGGTCAGCAATCTCCGATTCAAATTGACTTGTGATGGCCTATATTGGCATGAGGTTATGGTAAGGATCATGAGAAGGTAACATTCAAGTCCCAAACACTTTACAAGTAAAGATATTTGGCACTTGGGGGCTAATGTATGCTCAAAGAATTTTTTTAACTTATTTACTGAGTCATACATATTAAGTCTCAAGCATTTTACAAGTAAAGATACTTGACACTTGGGGGCTAATGTGTCAATTCAGAGTTTCATGTTGTCACCGGGTTAAATGTATTCACTTTAAACCAGACAAACTAACAATAAGTAGATTTCTAAGTCTATAGCATATTCATTCATAAGCAATAGACTTGGGGGCTGGTATAGTAAGCAAGGTTCAGGAAAGGCTAAAGTTATACCTCAGATTTATGCTGTATTTGCTTCACCATGTCAATTTCCAGGTCACGGCTATTGTACACTTGGTTCAGATAGCCCGAGACTATATCACCAATGCTTAGGTGAGTATAATCAGTGATGTGCTGTTTGGCTTTCCGACGTTGGGCAAACTCCTCCTTGGCAGTGCATTGAGCAAGAACAGTAGGCTGGCTCGGTTCAACATATTGGCTTTTGAGAAATTCAACTTCTGGATCAGTCGTCTTGACCAGGCTAGGAATTTCCGGGTTATCAGAATCATGGACAATGTCTTCTGCAGGCGGGTCAGAGGTTGACACCGGAATATCGAAAGCCGGTTCAGGCGGTGGCTGATGAGTGGAGCTGTCAGGAATGGATGAGTCAATCGCCGGTTCTGTGACCATCGGGTCCCGGGACGGCTTGTTCTTCTTTGCCCTCTTGTTGGGCTTCACCTGCAGGCTGTCAATTAAAGTGGAAGGATGAGTATCAACGTATAAGTATGGAAAAGCTTTAAGCAAGAAAGGTTGCATTACCCGGGAGCTGTTTTAAAAGTCGGCATGTTTGATTGCATCGACTCGTCGGAAGACAGAGAGGTATCCTGATATTTGGAGTCAGATGAATTGAGAGGTTGGCGAATTAGATCCGCCAAAAAGGAATAGCAGAATGTAAATCGGAAATAACCACGGTCCGACGCTTCCTGGTTACATCGGGTAAGCCGAAGGAGAGTTCTGCGTCTTGAGTGGCCCGAGTTTGCCTCCGGTTCTCATGCTGTTGTTGCTTCAAAAGAAATTGAGGATCTTGGTAAGCTAGAGGATGTGAAAATCTTACTTTCCGGATGACCCTTCGGATTTTTGGTGTTGGCAAAGGCTCTGAGTCGGAGGAGATTATAGTTACCTCTTCGTCAATTGCTTGACTGTTCCCTGTATCCTCCTGAAAGGATAAAATGTCAGTAGAGTAACACCAAAGGAGTTAAGGAAAGTAAAAGATTACCTCTTCCTCATCTAAAGACGAGTCATCCAATTTAAACATATCAGAGGCGCTGTGCTTTTTCTTCTTAGAGGTGCCCATTTTGGAGGCCTTCCTTTCGTTTTTCTTGGCTATCCTGGCTTGTTTGGCAGCCTCATGGTCATACTTGACTTTCCAGAAACTGTCATCGACCTGTGGAAAAAGATAAGGAATCATAAATACAAGAAGGTATATCATGTTAAAGAGTATTTTTGAAGATTGATAACTTACTGCAGGGGCCGGGTTCTTCTTCCAGAAGGGAAGTAAGCCGAAGGCATTACTGGTTACAGTGCCCTCCTTCAACAGTGATTAGACTGTAGCATCTACCACATCGTCTGGTAAATCATCAGGACTATGATGCATCGGGTCATCCTTGTCGCCTGTGTAAGTACACATTAAGCCGGAGCATCGGCTTAACGGTAGTATCCGCCAGGTGACCCAGGCTTGGACCAGATCGACGCCGTTTAACCCGTTCCCTAAAAGAGCTTTGATCTTCCTGATGGTTGGGTTGAGAGGCAGGCGCTCAACACTAGTAGAAATAGGACCTTATAAAAGACACATTAGTACCGGTTCGATTTTGGCCCGGTACTAATGGTACCATTAGTACCGGTTCGAATGGCTATGCATTAGTGCTGGTTCATGTTGAACCTTTAGTACCGGTTCGTGCCACAAACCGGTATTAAAGGGGTGGTGGCAGGCTGGCGTCAGGCCGGGGCCCCACGAGCCCCTTTAGTCCCGATTTGTGGCACAAACCTGTACTAAAGGGCCAACCTTTAGTACCGGTTCGTGCCACGAACCGGCACTAAAGGGGTCTAACCTATAGTCCCGGTTGGAGACACAAACCGGGACTATATGGCAATTTTCAAACTTGGAAAAATCATAACTAAATCATCCTAATTCAGAAAAATACATATAATATATCAAAATTTGCAGAACAAAAAGATTGATCCCACGACAGCCTGTCGGTACGGCTCACAGGTGGCGGGCCCTACCAGGCAGCGAGGGCCCGGAAGATGGCCAAGCCCGGCCTGTCGGATCCAATGGGATCCGGCTCCTGGCGAGCAGCCGGATCCTTCCTCGAGTCCTGAGTGCCATTAACCAGACAAGACATGGCGAGGCTACAGTGATCTCCCGCGAGGCGGTGGGACTGTAGTCATGCCTTGCCCAACCAAGCCTGCGTCATTAGCATCGCGACTACAGTGATCGGCCACCAACCAGAGCCGCCAGTGGCGGAGATGGCCTGTCGGCTCCGTACCGGACCAGTCGGAGGGGCCCACCAGGCGGTGGGCCCCAGCTGTTGGTGGAGAAGCCGGCGACCAGAGGTGCTGACAGCCGGGTCCTACATCCGGCCAAGTTACCGATGTACCCCAGGGGGGTAGGCCTATATAACCCCCCCAGGGCACCCATGCAAAGGGTTCCCAACCTGTTAGAACTAGACTCATACCCAGAGGAAGAAGAGAGCTAGCCCTGCCTCCTTCAACCTCTAGCATACAACTCAAGGAGCACATTGTACTCACTAGTGCCTTAGTGATCATGCGAAGACCCCGCAGAGTAGGACTAGGGGTGTTATCTCCAAGGAGAGCCCCAAACCTGGGTAAAGTGCGCCGGCGTTCGTGTCTACGCCTCATCCCGCTTCTAGTCATCAGCGACGTTCTACTCGCTCCCACCATGATTAGCCATCCTTTGGCATATGTCGCACCCAACCCCCGACACTTGGTGCCCATCGTGGGGCGAGGTGCACCATCATCCAGAGACCTGTTCTGGACGGGAACCTTGTTCCTTCCTGGCATGCGCAGCCAGCCCAGCACGCTCGACGGCGTCAGCCTCGACGCGCTGCATGGCACGGAGATCGCCTGCGCAGCAAGCTTCCTCGCCGACCTCGTTGGCAAGATCAACCTCTCCGACGAGCCTGCATCTGACACAGGCACAGACTGCCCTGAGAGCCGTCTTGTCAGCCTCCTCGACCACCTCCACGTCACCAGGAGCTTGCTGCCGACTTGGAGTCTGTTGGCTCCACCGACCCGATGATCATCGAATCCGACACGGCATCGCTTGACGCGTTCCCCACCAACGTGGTGGTCTATGACGAGCCGCCTCCTCGCGAGCACAGCGGCAGGAGCACCATCATGGAGGTGCTTGTCATCAACAGTGGTGAGCACTCGGACGGAGGCGCTCGAGACCCACTCGATGCGGCCTTGTGGGACTTGTCAGCGCCCATCCCGGGAGATGCAGACGCTGAGACGCTGGAAGCACACCGCGTCCAGATCATTAAAAGCGTCAACCGACTGGCCAGCATGCGATGCCTCTTGGAAGCCTACCGACGAGAGATGGACCGAGCCGTCGGTGGAGCACAGACCCCTGAGGGGCGTAGCCACATCGGCTCGATCCGGCCAGCTGGGCAACGGTTCTTACTACCTGATCGACGCTCGGAAGCCCAGAGCATGCAAAGAGACGACTTAGGCAAGGAGACGGAGAGACCATGGAATGCAAACCTCCTCCGAAGATTTTACAGTTAAAAGAAGTATGTACCACGCTACCTTTTGTATTAAGTACGAAGACTCTGGGTCCCCCGAGAAGAGCTCGGGGACTACCCTCTTTTATCTGTATGATAAGAATTATGCCCATGAATGTGTCGTTTCATTATTCCTCCTGGCACCGGGCTCGACCAGTCGGCCCGGGGGGCTCGCCGCATTCTACTATGTGCCGCCTCCTACAGTCGGACAAGTAGTGTGTCAGCACCAGAAAACTTTTCCTGTCAGAAGTGGCAGCTTGCAGAGCGATTGAACGGCGGACAGGAGTTGCAAAAACGGTGCCCATGCGAAAAATGGCTAAGGAAAAAAGGCGCACATAGCCGAGGTCGGCATCCCGCCTACTCGACCGGCTTCTACTTACTTTGCCAACGCTCCAACCGGCAAAGTACTTGCCCTACCAAAAGCAGCTAAGCACCCGGCCCAGCCGCAGTCCGCAGAGCGGCCGTTTGGCTGACCAAAGGATAGCAAAGGGAGGGTGGCAAAGGAAAAAAGCAAGGGGCAGAAAGCAAGGAAAGCCGGAAATTGGCAATTAAAGCATATTTACATAGCAAAAGGCCCATTGGCCATCATTCAACAGAGTTTGAAATACACCCCTTGGGTGGAATTGTGCAAATTTAACAAGTTTTGTCGAGACCACTAAACAGGGAAAACAAAGGCAACGACCTAAGAAGCAGCAGAGGGTTTCGGCCGGACGGTGGAGTCGGCGGTGTCGGTTGGAGCAGCAGATGGCTGGACGGCAGAGTCAGCGATGCCGGTTGGTGGAACAGACGGCTGGTTGGTCCCCGCCTGGTCGCCTTCAGCAGCAGTCGGCGCGCTTGAGCGTGGATCGTTGCTCGAGGCATGGTCAGGCTGGGGCTGGCCGTCCGCTCCGACCTCCGACGCGTCCTCTTTGATGTCCTCATCTTCCGCGTCCTCCCCTTCATCGGTGGAGTCAATCACCTCGACCGAGTCCTCGCTATCCTCCGGGTTCAGCCCGAACCACTCCGGTGGCGCCTCGGCACCTTCATTGACCAGCTCCGGGATGAAGACGCTGGTGTCTATGTAGTCGGCGGTCGCCGCCGCCCGCTTGACAAGGTCGTCCTCCACCGCCACCAGCTCCTCCTGCGCCTCCTGCCGGAGCATAGTCAACTGGGCTAGATCTAGCCCATGGTACCACGCCTTGATGAATTCCAGAGCCCGTCGCGCTCCAGCCCGCACGAAGAGCCCTTCCAGGCCTCCAGGCGACCGGCTGCCACCTCCAGCCAGTCGGTAGTCCTACTGGGCGTGCGCGGAGCCAGCATGCCTGGCCAGAGGGTGGAAATCGCCTGGGCCCCGATGCATTGAAGACGACGCAACATCTGGTGAGCCGGCCGAAGGCGGGCCTAGATGCTGAGAAGCTATTTGTTGAGGGGCCGGGGGGCGTCGATGGCAATCTGCACGCCCTCCACCCTCCGCTCCTCCCGAGAAGCCTCATTGGCCTGGTTCGCAGCAACAGAGTGGCCTGGGAAGAAGTCTGCTTGGGCGAAGAAGCAAAGAAGACATAAGTTAAAAGCAAATGGTCAGCCTAAGCAGAGGCCGGCAGCTCAAAGAAAGAAAGAAGAGGGAACTTATCGTCGAGCATGTCCTCGATGCTACCGAAGCCGGCAGTCAGCTAAGCCTCCTTGTCGGCCCAGACGGAGCGCTTGATCTCAAACTCAGCAAGGAGGTCGGTCTCTTTCGCCTTAGCCTCCTTCTGAGCCGTCTGGAGAAGCCCTGTCTGCTCCGCCAGCTGCATGACCAGTCAGTCATGCTCCTCGGCCAGCTTACTGCACTCTGCCTCCTTAGCACGCAGTGCAGTGTTGGCTTCGCCCAGCTACTGCTGTAAGGCGACGTTGGCGTCTGCCAAGAGAGAAGAAGGGAAAGGACGTCAACATTCGACAAGAAAGGAATACAATTGCCGGGGAGATCCGGCCCGACTGCTCAGCAGTCGGCCCGAATCTCGGGGACTACAGCCCATGGGTGCGCCAACGCGCCCCCGCAAAAGAAAGAAGTTACCAATGATCAACCAAAGAAATATAGTTGCCGGGGAGATCCGTATCGACTGCTTAGCAGTTGGACCGAATCTCGGGGACTACAGCCCGCGGGTGCGCCAGCACGCCCCCGTAGAAAGGAAATACAAGACTTACTCCGGCTCTCTAACAAGTTGGCGGTCTGCCTCTCCAGCTCCCGGACTCCCGAGTAGAAGGTGGACGCGTGAAGGTTGTGGTAATCCTGCAATAGAGATGCTAGAATGAGTTAGCACCTGGTGCTTGCAAGATAAAGTTCCGGACCGCCTGCTCAGCAGCCGGCCTGAAACTTGGGGACTACACTCAGTGGGTGCGCTAGCGCACCCCCACCAAGAAATAAAAAGATCAAAAACAAAGAAGTAAGAAGCATACCCGGATGGCTGCTCGCGAGTTCAGGAATGCCTCATTGCATCGCTTGAGGGCATCGGCTTCAGCCCGGAGCTTGGCCTGGACGTCAAGGGCCGCCTGGTTCAAGTCCCCCATCCCACCTCCGCGCACCCAGCCGGAGGGCGCGGAGCTGGTCACCTCGGTGTCCGGAGCTGACGAGCTCACAGCGCCGGCCTCCAGCGTTCACGGTACCGAGACCGCCCTTGCGAGACGACGACGCACGGGTGTGCGGGCCTCAGGAATTGGGCCCGTCACCACCTCATTCCCAGCTGGTGGCACCGGCGGGGCAGTCGGCTGCTTGTCTTGCGCTCCGCCAGTCGGCGGTGGCGGAGGCACGACAACATCCGGCATGGCGACATTTCCGCCCTCCCTCTCCATGGCCGGCTGCTCGTCGCCGGCTCCCCTGGTGGACGCCATGAACTCTGGTGGAGGTGGCGCGGAGTCCAGGGGAACGACGAGCAGCGGCTCCTAGCGGCATGCGGCCGTCGCGAGCCACACCTTCGCTGCGGCATCAGCATCCGCCTCCGCCAGCTTCTTCAGCATGGCCGTCGCCGCCTTGTCAGCCTCTGCCTTCTCTAGGCGGGCGGCTTCCCGCTCCTCGCGCACCTCTCGCGCGTTTCGCTCCTGCGCCTGACGGAGGTCGGCAGCCGGCTCGATTCGCCGGGTGGTGGTGGAGGTCTCCGCCGACCTGATGACAGATGCGGCGGTCGACTTGTTGTGGGAAAGCGGGGCCGTGAGACAAAAAAGTAAAGCAAAGAAATTTCAGGCCAGATCCACAAGGAAGAGGCCAAGGAAATGGGCAAGGGAGGTACTTACGCTGACACCATGGGTGGCGCCTTTGGCAGCTTCTGGAACTTGGCCACCTTCGTCGCGGCCTCCTTCCGCCTGGCCGCGGCGGCCGGGTTCTTGGGCCTCTTTGGCCGCTACCGAACAGGGCAGCGCCCTGTTTCCGCTTACGCTTGCCGCACTGAGCGGACGGCCTGGCGGAAGGGCCCGCGCCTGTGTTAACGGCGCCCCGCGCAGGGCGTGGCTCGTCGTCCTCGTCGTCGTCGGGCCAGGTCTCCATGCCGCCTCCTTCTTCGGAGCCGCCCGCTCCGTCGCCGCCGCCTACGGCGTCGTCCTCCAAGGCGGCCGCCCCCTAGTCGGGGTCATCCACATCGCTCACCTCCTGGTCCGCCTGGTAGTTACCACCCGGCCCCATGAGGGTTGCCAGGCGGCGGGTTGTCACGGGAGTAGGGCCACTTGCCGAACTGCCAGGACTTTTTAATTCCGCGACAACCCGTTGCCGCGAAGGGTGGCCATCACCGAAGACATGTAGATCTTTGCTCCAAAGAAGGACCACTCAATACCAAGACAAAGACCAAGGCAAGAATTAAAAAGGGAAAGGTAAGAGACTTACGACAGGCGGCGGGTTGTCGCAGGAGTAGGGCCGCTTGCCGAACTGCCAGGACTGTTCCGACACCTTGAGGTCGGGGATCTTATTCACCATTAGATCCACCTTGGCAGGAGGCATGTCCTTTGTGCACATCCGACTTGGGTCGCGGTGCCCGCTCATCCGACAGATCAGATGAGGACAGCTCTGGAGCGGGAGAATCCGGCGCTCGACAAAGGCGAACAGTAGGTCGGACGCCACGAGAACCTCCGCATCTGTCAGCACCCGAAGCCGGATGATGGCGGCGGCCGCGTCGGCCGATATGGGCTTCGCCTTGTAGTGCCAGTTGTCCCAAGGTCCAATAGGGGGGGCGGCCTCGTAAGGCGGCATGTTGATGAAGTCGACGGCCGAGTCGATGTTCTTCACGTAGAAATATGATTGCTGCCACAGTTTCACCGTCTGTGACAACTTGATAGCCGGGAAGGCGTTCTTCTTCGACGGCCGGTGCACGGCGACGAAGGCACCGCACTCAGCCTCCGTCTCCTTGGCGGAGGTGCCCAGCTTCGCGTAGAAGAAAGCTCCTCACAACTTGCTGGTGGGGAGGATGCCGAGGTAGCCCTCGCACGCCGTGATGAAGGCAAACAGTAGCATCACGGTGTTGGGCATCAAGTAGTGCGGCTGGAGATGGCAAAACTCCATAAAGGAGCGGAGGAACCTGCTCGCTGGGAGGCCAAAGCCGCGGAGGAAATGTGAGCGGAAGACGACCCGCTTGTTCCCCTGCGGCGCCGACAAGATCTCCTCCCGCGGGAGCACCCGCACCTTGACGAAGGCTGTGTTGGGCATTCGGCGCATGCCCCAGAGAAAGCTGAGGTGATCCTTAATGACCACCTAGCCGTCCCAGTCTCCTCCCTTCTCGCGCGCCATGGCGTCCGAGCGGGGCTACGCGGGGAGAGGAGGCTTGGCGACGGCGAGCTACGTCAGCGCTACGGCGGGCACGAAGCAGCAGCAGCAGAGAGAGAGGAGGAAGAAAGAGCGGGGAGGAGGGTGCGCGTGCTCCGCCGCTCCCCTGCCTCCCCTACTTATAGCCCTCGCGCTGTGAAGCCGAGGGGGCGGGACGTGGGATCATGGGATTAACTGCGCCCTCGACCCCACGACCCCCCGATTACTATGCAGTTACTATGCAGTAACTCCCGTGGGAATCGCAACCGCCCGCCTCGGCCACAGCGGATCTGTCCGCGTGCTGAGGCCCAGTGGTGGCGGGCTCGGCCTGCTGACACGTCCCATCCAGCGCGTGGGATGGCAGCCTGGCTGGGCTGGCGCGTGCCGCATGGCGTGCCCGTGGCGGGCGGCAGACCTAGGGAAGCTCAGCAGGCATGCCATCTCCTTCCCGCCTTGGCATTCAAAATCGGCGGACGAGTCCACCTTGTCAAACGGCTTCGACAGCCGGCGCATCACAAGGCGGACCGAGCGTTCAATCAGAGCGCGGCAAGGAAGGAAGCCGCTGAGGCTTTATGGCCTGTCAACCGTGACGCCTCACCAGCTTCGGGGACTACTGTTGGAGTAATGGCCACGGGTAGCCTAACCCGAGTCCCTGAGCCTTTCAAGACTTTGGGCCGGCTTTGCCCCACGAGACTCCGGAATGAAGCACCGCCTTTCGATGGCCGGCTGGCCCAATGGCCGGCTGGCCCAATGGCCAGCTACCCAAAGACGGCCGAGCACCAGTAGATGGCACCAAGACAGGCCGACTCCTAGCAGACGGCCTCCGGAGAGGCCGACTTCTAGCCGGCGGCCACCTGGCGCCCTCAGAGTCTGCGCCCCTCATCAAGAGGACAAGACAGGGTGAGGCTACAGTGTAGCCCCTCGCCCCTGAAACCTGGGTTTGGCGTGGCCACAGTGCCCCGTACATGCGGAGATCTCCGCACGGCGCAACACTGTTGCCATCCCACCCTCGACGTCATCCTAGTCAGGTAGGGCCTGCTCCCACAACGGCCTGTCGGTACGGCTCGCAAGCAGCGGGCCCTACCAGGCAGCAAGGGCCCGGAAGACGGCCAAGCCCGGCCAGTCGGATCCAAGGGGATTCGGCTCCTGGCGAGCAGCCGGATCCTTCCTCGAGTCCTGAGCGCCATTAACCAGACAAGACACGTCGAGGCTACAGTGATCTCCCGCCAGGCGGTTGGACTGTAGCCATGCCTTGCCAACCAAGCCTGCGTTATTAGCATCGTGGCTAAAGTGATTAGCCACCAACCAGACCCGCCAGCGGTGGAGACGGCCCTCGGCTCCGTACCGGACCAGTCAGAGGGGCCCACCACGCGGCGGGCCCCAGCTGTCGGCGGAGAAGCCGGCGACCAGAGGCGCTGACAGACGGGTCCTACACCCGGCCAAGTTACCGATGTACCCCTGGGGGGTAGGCCTATATAAACCCCCCCAGGGCACCCATGCAAAGGGTTCCCAACCTGTTAGGGATATAACTATTTGTGTAAGCCGCCCAGGAGGGGCCGGGTTATGCAAAGAGGATTCATCAAAGAGAAGCCCAAGACCAAAGAATGAAGATGGCGGTTCATAGAGAGCTTAAGGCCCACAGGCGACTTAAGGCCCGTTGTAGTAAACCGCTGTAATAATATTACTTGTATCATAAGGTAGACTTAACTAGTCACCGAGCCGGACATTGTTTATAAGCCGGCCGGGACTCTGTAAGCCGCAGGGCGTCCACCCGTGTATATAAGGGGACGACCCGCTGGCGGCTTAGGGTAAGAAACAACTCATCGAGAACCTGGCATAGCGTATCTCGCTCCCTGGTCATCGAAACATCAATACCAACCCAACTAGACGTAGGCCTTACCTTCACCGTAAGGGGCCGAACTAGTATAAAACCCCTCGTGTCCTTTGTCCCGATTAACCCCTTCAAGCTTCCTAGTTGCGATGGCTCCACAACTAAGTCCTTTCACGAGGACATCTGACGTGACAATTCCATGACAGTTGGCGCCCGCCGTGGGGCCAGCGCACGGTGGATCTGAGTTCTTGAAGGGAAACTTCGAAGGGCTCAAGGGATACGTAGTGGGCCGGATGACCAAGAGTCGTCGCGGCAAGATCTACATCGACGACGAAGGCTGGGGCCCCGACACCGGCTCAATTGAGTACGGGTACCGGGTCCCCTTCGGAGGGATCCATGTCTTCATCGGCCGGATCGGTGAGCCAGGGCCTGAGCCAGACAACTGCACCGACCTCGTCGAGACGGCTCAGCGTGCGAAACCCGCCCGAGTTCAACCCGGCATGAAGCGTGTCTTTGTGGGCTGCGTCCACGGAGAAGAGCTTTCTGAAGTTCCTGAAGATGGCGGTGAGACGGCCGTCCACTCTGATGGTGATTCGTCCGCCGATTCAACGGATTCTCTGTATCAAGTTCAAGATGGTGTGCTCGGGGGCTGTTCTGATGGCTTCAGTATTCCGGACCCCTATGAGTCGCCAAATTGGGCAGGAGTCTTCATGGCTGGGACTCAACCCGGACAAAACTCTACAGCCGCGGCTGCAATTACTTCTGGGTTAGGAGCGGCCGGGGCAGGAGGGTCTATGCGTCCGCCGGCTCAAGTGTTGATAGACCTCATGGACAAGCTTACGACCCTGTTAACCACCACGGTTATCCCTGTGAATAAAGATGAGCATGACGCGGAGGTAGCACGGGTACATGAGGAGATAGCTCAGGCCAAGGAGGCCTTAGCAGCTGAGGATACTAGATTAGCTACGGAGCAGGCGGCACTCGACGCCCGGGCACAGCGGTTGCAGTCGGAGGCTTACCAGCTCACGATGAGCTTAAACGCATCCAACAAGGTAATGAGGAGGAGACACCAGAAGGCCCAATCCCGGTTGCCTCCGAATTACGACCCTCGGGTTCTATTCTCTACACCCGGAGCCGGCCCAAGTAACCCGCCAGATGCCAATCAGCTTATGACATCCGGAGCAGGAGGACCAACTCAGCATGGAGAGATGCCCCCTCCTCATGTGAGCATGGCGCCGCCACGTTATGTGCCGATACCACCGGGTCACTTTTCCAACCCCATGGAGAACTTAATCGCAGCATCAGCACGTCTGGCGGCTCTCCCAGTGGATGGTGATGATCCAACAGCAGTGGATACCCGGAGAATCAGGGAACTTGTCCAGACGACCCTGGCTTAGCAAGAGACCTATTCTTATAGCCGTGATAGGATTCATTCAACTCCTCCGCCTTGGTTAGCACCGCCTCGTCAGAACCGGAGTCCGAGTTATAGCAGGCACATGGAGTCTGAAGCTTTGCCACGCAACGCCCAGCGCCGTGACCAACATGGTGGCTATAACCCGGTGCAAGACCGAGTACGTCCGGAGAACGGGCGGACGGCTCAGCTAGCGGCTCAGCTAGCGGCTCAACAGGCGGCACGACGGAATGTTACAGAGTATCCGACGAATTCCACTGAGATGGGAGTAGCCACCAGAGCCGGTGGTGTTTCTTGTTTGATACCGGCTTTGTGTAACGCGCGCTTGCCCAAGGATTTCAGGGGACCTCGAAAGGTGCTGAATTACACGGCCGACTTACAGCCTGAAGCATGGATTGAGAGTTATGAGATGGCCATGGAACTGTTAGAGGTTAGTGATGCGGTAATGGCTAAATAGTTTGCCATGATGTTAGATGGAACGGCCCGGTCTTGGTTTAAAGGCTTACCACCCGATTCCATTGGTTCGTGGGAAGAGTTAAAAGCCCATTTCATCTGGAACTTCAAAGACACCTGTAAGCAGTCTATGACGATCGTGGACTTGATGAATTGTAAGCAGGGGGAAGGTGAATCTACCACCCATTGGGTACGCCGGGTCAAGGAGATAATTCATTCATCTGATAAGATGGATGCCGGATCTGCCGTCCTTATATTGGAAAATAATTGCAGTTTCAAGCCACTGAGGCAGAAACTGGGGTGCCTTAAACGTTGCTGCAAGGATATGGGTACATTAATGGCGGCTCTAGTCAAGTATGCCGATTCTAATAGTACCAAAGATCCCGAGATTGACAATGAAAGGACAGATAAGGGAAAACAAAACCACAGTAGAAAGGACCAACAGCATAACCCGGTGAATCAAGGTGGCAAAAAGCATAAGGCGGATGACAACCCGGAGCTTGTGGCCAACGTTATTGCACAGGGTAACAGTCAGAGACATAAGGGTAAGTGGCCTCGGTCCGGCGGGTTATACACCTTTCTTCATGGTTTATGGAGTAGAGGCAGCTTGGCTAAGTGATATCCGGCACGATTCACCCCGCCGGCCATGGGGTATAACCCATCTTCGACCTTGCTATATCTAAACCACCGGCTCTTAGGGTATATTTTTTTGATACTGTATATATTATATAAGGTGATAAAGCAGGACTTCTGTCCTTTTTTCCATAAAGAATGTTTTTATGTCTTCTTTATCAGGTGAGGGATACTACCAACAGGGAGCGGATCATATCTGAATCCGGCTTTATCTTTGGTCCGGCTTATGATCATATCTGAATTTAGTCATGATCACTTGGGGGCTTCCTGTTCAAACATAGGTCGTATCCGAACCAAAGAGAACATAGCTATCGAAACCCGCTTGATCGGCATACTGCCAAACCCACTTGGGGGCTTCTTGATCATATTTGAATCATAGCTTAACCTCTTTGGGTCTGACGTGGATCGTATACGAATCAGCGTCATTAAACAAATCTTCTGGTCACTTGGGGGCTTCCTGTTCAAACATAGGTCGTATTCGAACCAAAGAGAACATAGCTGTCGATACCCACTTGATCGGCATCGCCAAGCCACTGGGGGCTATATGATCGTATCCGAATCTTAGCTTAACCCCTGTGGAACGGTTTACTGATCGCATTCGAATCAGAAGCCTGTGAATTATTTGACTATCTTGAGACTTTGGGAGAACATTATGAGATGTTTTTTGTCTTTCCGGTTTAATATTGGTCACACCAGGTTATTAAGTACCAGGTGAGCATCAAATAAGCAGGAAAGGTTATCAAGGAATGGCAGGCATACTATTATGTTTATGTTTAGCAACAATATAGTTGTAAACTAGCCTGTGTAGGGTGCCTTCGGTTCGTTTCCAGGTTAAAAATACCTTATGTGACACCCGGTGTGATAAACCGTCAAGGGAGTTTGTTTGTTTTATGTGCAGGATAAGAGAAATAAATTTAACATCAGGGAGGCAAATGGTCAACATAAGCTAAGCAATGGCGGCTTATGAAAGTATTGAGCGCCATAAACATGCGCGAAGGCATGACAAAATTGAGAAGTTTTTTTATCCTATTACAAGAGACCCCGAGCCTGAATAAAGTGAAGCATTGTTTTGGCAAAGGTTAAGACGTCTGGCAGTTTATTCCTGTGGCGGGCTTGATGGCTCCGGGTTATCCTTCTCCGACTCTCCTTCGGTTGCTTTGTCCTGGAAGGTGGACGAGGCCCAGTCAATGCCGCTCAAGGCTTCAAATTCAGCCTCATCATCTATTAAACCGGCCGGGTCCACTTCAGGGGCAAAGGTATGCTTATGCGTTGGAGGCATCAGGCTAACTTGGTTATACGGAACGTTTGGGATTCTTCGGTTCTCGCTATCATAGCCCGGCAAATATTTAGTGAGATCAGTATCATTGCCAATGAGAGTCGCCAAGGGACGAACGACTTTGACGCAGGCGGAGAAGTCTTGATCATCAAATACAGAGACATCCTCCTTCAAGCTTGGGTACCCAAGGGTAAGATCAGCCAAGTCAAGCTCTGGCACCCATGCCTTTGCCCGGCTTAATGCAGCCACGGCTACGACTCTTGCAGATTCCTGCCTTAAGTCCTTAATCCATTGAGGTAGCACTGCGAGATGCTTCAACACGTCTTGTAGGAGGCGAGGAGGGGTATTTGATAAGGCTACAACGGCCAAAGCACGTTGTGACCCGGAGTACAGCTGCTCCACAAGGGTGTAAACCGCCTTGAGCTTGATCAGCATGTTCTGCTTGAGGTTGGTACTCCTGGGGCCTGTATGGTTACAAGCATAACAACAAGCCGGAGATAATTATCAGAATAATCCTTGGAAGATTGCAACGTTTAAGGTTTTTCAGAGTGGCTTACCGAAGATGGCTGAGAGCATTTGGGATATCTGCCGCTTTAAGTCAGACAGTTCGGTTGTTGCCTCTGCAAGAGATGCTTGTGCCGTCTCGGCCCGAGTCACTAGTTAAGCCCTTTCATCAACCCAAGCTTTTTTCTCCGACAAATTTTTTTTCTTCAATTTCTCTTGTTCAGAGATGCTGAATCCAAATTTGGAGTTTGCTTTCTGAGTTTCAAGCTCTTGAAGCTTCAGCTGGTTCTTCAGGTCAACAATCTCCGATTCAAATTGACTTGTGATGGCCTATATTGGCATGAGGTTATGGTAAGGATCATGATAAGGTAACATTCAAGTCCCAAACACTTTACAAGTAAAGATATTTGGCACTTGGGGGCTAATGTATGCTCAAAGAATTTTTTTTCAACTTATTTACCAAGTCATACATATTAAGTCTCAAGCATTTTACAAGTAAAGATACTTGACACTTGGGGGCTAATGTGTCAATTCAGAGTTTCATGCTGTCATCGGGTTAAATGTATCCACTTTAAACCAGACAAACTAACAGTAAGTAGATTTCTAAGTCTATAGCATATTCATTCATAAGCAATAGACTTGGGGGTTGGTATAGTAAGCAAGGTTCAGGAAAGGCTAAAGTTATACCTCAGATTTATGCTGTATTTGCTTCACCATGTCAATTTCCAGGTCACGGCTATTGTACACTTGGTTCAGATAGCCCGAGACTATATCACCAATGCTTAGGTGAGTATAATTAGTGATGTCCTGTTTGGCTTTCCGACGTTGGGAAAACTCCTCCTTGGCAGTGCATTGAGCAAGAACAGTAGGCTGGCCCGGTTCAACATATTGGCTTTTCAGAAATTCAACTTCTGGATCAGTCGTCTTGACCGGGCTAGGAATTTCCGGGTTATCAGAGTCATGGAAAATGTCTTCTGCAGGCAGGTCAGAGGTTGACACCGAAATATCGAAAGCCGGTTCAGGCGGTGGCTGATGAGTGGAGCTGTCAGGAATGGATGAGTCAATCGCCGGTTCAGTGACCACCGGGTCCCGGGACGGCTTGTTCTTCTTTGCCCTCTTGCTGGGCTTCACCTGTAGGCTGTCAATTAAAGTGGAAGGATGAGTATCAACGTATAAGTATGGAAAAGCTTTAAGCAAGAAAGGTTGCATTACCCGGGAGCTGTTTTAAAAGCCGGCATGTTTGATTGCATCGACTCGTCGGAAGACGGAGAGGTATCCTGATATTTGGAGTCAGATGAATTGAGAGGTTGGCGAATTAGATCTGCCAAAAAGGAATAGCGGAATGTAAATCGGAAATAACCTCGGTCCAATGCTTCCTGGTTACATCGGGTAAGCCGGAGGAGAGTTCTGCGTCTTGACTGGCCCGAGTTTGCCTCCGGTTCTCATGTTGTTGTTGCTTCAAAAGAAATTGAGGATCTTGGTAAGCTAGAGGATGTGAAAATCTTACTTTCTGGGTGACCCTTCGGATTTTTTGTCTTGGCAAAGGCTCTGAGTCGGAGGAGATTATAGTTACCTCTTCGTCAATTGCTTGACTATTCCATGTATCCTCCTGAAAGGATAAAAAGTCAGTAGAGTAACGCCAAAGGAGTTAAGGAAAGTAAAAGATTACCTCTTCCTCATCCGAAGACGAATCATCCAATTTAAACATATCAGAGGCGCTGGGCTTTTTCTTCTTAGAGGTGCCCATTTTGGAGGCCTTCCTTTCGTTTTTCTTGGCTGTCCTGGCTTCTTTGGCAGCCTCATGGTCATACTTGACTTTCCAGAAACTGTCATCGACCTGTGGAAAAAGATAATGAATCATAAATACAAGAAGGTATAACATGTTAAAGAGTATTTTTGAAGATTGATAACTTACTGCAGGGGTTGGGTTCTTCTTGCAGAAGGGAAGTAAGCCGAAGGCATTACTGGTTACAGTGCCCTCCTTCAATAGCGATGGGACTGTAGCATCTACCACATCGCCTGGTAAATCATCAGGACTATGACGCATCGGGTCATCCTTTTCGCCTGTGTAAGTACACATTAAGCCGGAGCATCGGCTTAACGGTAGTATCCGCCAGGTGACCCAGGCTCGGACCAGATCGACGCCGTTTAACCCGTTCCCTAGAAGAGCTTTGATCTTCCTGATGGTTGGGTTGAGAGGCAGGCGCTCAACACTAGTAGAAAAAGGACCTTATATGAGACACATTAGTACCGGTTCGATTTTGGCCCGGTACTAATGGTACCATTAGTACCGGTCCGAACGGCTATGCATTAGTGCCACGAACCGACACTAAAGGGGTCTAACCTATAGTCCCGGTTGGAGACACAAACCGGGACTATATGGCAATTTTCAAACTTGGAAAAATCATAACTAAATCATCCTAATTCAGAAAAATACATATAATATATCAAAATTTGCAGAACAAAAAGATTGATCCCACGACAGCCTGTCGGTACGGCTCACAGGTGGCGGGCCCTACCAGGCAGCGAGGGCCCGGAAGATGGCCAAGCCTGGCCAGTCGGATCCAATGGGATCCGGCTCCTAGCGAGCAGCCAGATCCTTCCTCGAGTCCTGAGCGCCATTAACCAGACAAGACACGGCGAGGCTATAGTGTTCTCCCGCGAGGCCGTGGGATTGTAGTCATGCCTTGCCCAACCAAGCCTGCGTCATTAGCATCGCGACTACAATGATCGGCCACCAACCAGACCCGCCAGCGGCAGAGACGGCCTGTCAGCTCCGTACCGGACCAGTCGGAGGGGCCCACCAGGCGATGGGCCCCAGCTGTTGGTGGAGAAGCCGGCGACCAGAGGTGCTGACAGCCGGGTCCTACATCCGGCCAAGTTACCGATGTACCCCTGGGGGGTAGGCCTATATAACCCCCCCCCCCCCACCAGGGCACCCATGCAAAGGGTTCCCAACTTGTTAGAACTAGACTCATACCCAGAGGAAGAAGAGAGCTAGCCCTGCCTCCTTCAACCTCTAGCATACAACTCAAGGAGCACATTGTACTCACTAGTGCCTTAGTGATCATGCGAAGACCCCGCAGAGCAGGACTAGGGATGTTATCTCCAAGGAGAGCCTCAAACCTGGGTAAAGTGCGCCGGCGTTCGTGTCTATGCCTCATCCCGCTTCCAGGCATCAGCGACGTTCTACTCGCTCCCACCATGATAAGCCATCCTTTGGCATATGTCGCACCCAACCCCCGACACTTGGTGCCCATCGTGGGGCGAGGTGCACCGTCATCCAGAGACCTGTTCTGGATGGGAACCTTGTTCCTTCCTGGCGTGCGCAGCCAGCCCAGCACGCTCGACGCGCTGCATGGCACGGAGATCGCCTGCGCAGCAAGCTTCCTCACTGACCTCGTTGGTGAGATCAACCTCTCCGATGAGCCTGCATCTGACACAGGCACAGACTGCCCTGAGAGCCGTCTTGTCAGCCTCCTCGACCACCTCCACGTCGCCAGGAGCTTGCTGCCGACTTGGAGTATGTTGGCTCCACCGACCCGATGATCATTGAATCCGACAGGGCATCGCTTGACGCGTTCCCCACCAACGTGGTGGTCTATGACGAGCTGCCTCCTCGCGAGCACAGCGGCGGGAGCACCGTCACGGAGGTGCTTGTCATCAACAGTGGTGAGCACTCGGACGGAGGCGCTCGAGACCCACTCGATGCGGCCTTGTGGGACTTGTCAGCGCCCATCCCGGGAGATGCATACGCTGAGACGCTGGAAGCACACAGCGTCGAGCTCATCAAAAGCGTCAACCGACTGGCCAGCATGCGATGCCTCTTGGAAGCCTACCGGCGCGAGATGGACCGAGCCGTCAGTGGAGCGCAGACCCCTGAGGGTCCTAGCCACATCGGCTCGATCCGGCCAGCTGGGTAACGGTTCCTACTACCTGATCGACGCTCAGAAGCCCAGAGCACGCAAAGAGACGACTCAGGCAAGGAGACGGAGAGACCATGGAATGCAAACCTCCTCCGAAGATTTTACAATTAAAAGAAGTATGTACCACGCTACCTTTTGTATTAAGTACGAAGACTCTGGGTCCCCCGAGAAGAGCTCGGGGACTACCCTCTTTTATCTGTACGATAAGAATTATGCCCATGAATGTGTCGTTTCATTATTCCCCCTGGCACCGGGCTCGACCAGTCGGCCCGGGGGGCTCGCCGCCTTCTACTATCTGCTGCCTCCTACAGTCGGACAAGTAGTGTGTCGGCACCAAAAAATTTCTCCTGTCAGAAACCGCAGCTTGCAGAGCGATTGAACGGCAGACAGGAGTTGCAAAAACGGTGCCCATGCAAAAAATGGCTAAGGAAAAAAGGCGCACATAGCCGAGGTCGGCATCCCGCCAACTCGACCGGCTTCTACTTACCTTGCCAACGCTCCAACTGGCAAAGTACTTGCCCTCCCGAAAGCAGCTAAGCACCCGGCCCAGCCGCAGTCCGCAGAGCGGCCGTTTGGCTGACCAAAGGATAGCAAAGGGAGGGTGGCAAAGGAAAAAAGCAAGGGGCAGAAAGCAAGGAAAGCCTGAAATTGGCAATTAAAGCATATTTTCATAGCAAAAGGCCCATTGGCCATCATTCAACAGAGTTTGAAATACACCCCTTGGGTGGAATTGTGCAAATTTAACAAGTTTTGTCGAGACCACTAAACAGGGAAAACAAAGGCAACGACCTAAGAAGCAGTAGAGGGTTTCGGCCGGACGGTGGAGTCGGCGGTGTCGGTTGGAGCAGCAGATGGCTGGACGGCAGAGTCAGCGATGCCGGTTGGTGGAACAGACGGCTGGTTGGTCCCCGCCTGGTCGCCTTCAGCAGCAGTCGGCGCGCTTGAGCGTGGATCGTTGCTCGAGGCATGGTCAGGCTGGGGCTGGCCGTCCGCTCCGACCTCCGATGCGTCCTCTTCGCTGTCCTCATCTTCCGCGTCCTCCCATTCATCGCCGGAGTCAATCACCTCGACCGAGTCCTCGCTATCCTTCGGGTTCAGCCCGAACCACTTCGGTGGCGCCTCGGCGCCTTCATTGACCAGCTCCGGGATGAAGACGCTGGTGTCTATGTAGTCGGCGGTCACCGCCGCCCGCTTGACAAGGTCGTCCTCCACCGCCACCAGCTCCTCCTGCGCCTCCTACCGGAGCGTAGTCAACTGGGCTAGATCTAGCCCATGGTACCACGCCTTGATGAATTCCAGAGCCCGTCGCGCTCCAGCCCGGACGAAGAGCCCTTCCAGGCCTCCAGGCGACCGGCCGCCACCTCCAGCCAGTCGGCAGTCCTACTGGGCGTGCGCGGAGCCAGCATGCCTGGCCAGAGGGCGGAAATCGCCTGCGCCCCGATGCATTGAAGACGACGCAACATCTGGTGAGCCGGCCGAAGGCGGGCCTGGATGCTGAGAAGCTATTCGTTGAGGGGCCAAGAGGCGTCGGTGGCAATCTGCACGCCCTCCACCCTCCGCTCCTCACGAGAAGCCTCATTGGCCTGGTTCGCAGCAACGGAGTGGCCTGGGAAGAAGTCTTCTTGGGCGAAGAAGCAAAGAAGACATAAGTTAAAAGCAAATGGTCGGCCTAAGCAGAGGCCGGCAGCTCAAAGAAAGAAAAAAGAGGGAACTTATCATCGACCATGTCCTCGATGCTACTGAAGCCGGCAGTCAGCTAAGCCTCCTTGTCGGCCCAGACGGAGCGCTCGATCTCAAATTCAGCAAGGAGGTCGGTCTCTTTCGCCTTCGCCTCCTTCTGAGCCGTCTGGAGAAGCCCCGTCTGCTCCGCCAGCTGCGTGACCAGTCGGTCACGCTCCTCGGCCAGCTTACTGCACTCTGCCTCCTTAGCACGCAGTGCGGTGTTGGCTTCGCCCGGCTACTGCTGCTAGGCGACGTTGGCCTCTGCCAAGAGAGAAGAAGGGAAAGGACGTCAACATTCGACAAGAAAGGAATACAATTGCCGGGGATATCCGGCCCGACTGCTCAGCAGTCGGCCCGAATCTCGGAGACTACAGCCCACGGGTGCGCCAGCACGCCCCCACGGAAGAAAGAAGTTACCAATGATCAACCAAAGAAATATAGTTGCCAGAGAGATCTGGCCCGACTGCTTAGCAGTTGGCCCGAATCTCGGGGACTACAGCCCGCGGGTGCGCCAGCACGCCCCCGCAGAAAGGAAATACAAGACTTACTCCGGCGCTCTGACAAGTTGACGGTCTGCCTCTCCAGCTCCCGGACTCCGGAGTTGAAGGTGGCCGCGTGAAGGTTGTGGTAATCCTGCAATAGAGATGCTAGAATGAGTTAGCACCTGGTGCTTGCAAGATAAAGTTCCGGACCGCCTGCTCAGCAGCCGGCCCGAAACTTGGGGACTACTCTCAGTGGGTGCGCTAGCGCGCCCCCACCAAGAAATAAAAAGATTAAAAACAAAGAAGTAAGAAGCATACCCGGATGGCTTCTCGCGAGTTCAGGAACGCCTCATTGCATCGCTTGAGCGCATCAGCTTCAGCCCAGAGCTTGGCCTGGATGTCAAGGGCCGCCTGGTTCAAGTCCCCCATCCCGCCTCCGCGCACCCAGCCGGAGGGCGCGGGGCTGGTCACCTCGGTGTCTGGAGCTGACAAGCTCGCAGCGCCGGCCTCCAGCATTCACGGTACCGAGACCGCCCTTGCGAGACGACGACGCACGGGTGTGCGGGCCTCAGGAGTTGGGCTCGTCACCACCTCATTCCCAGCTGGTGGCACCGGCGGGGCGGTCGGCTGCTTGTCTTGCGCTCCGCCAGTCGGCGGTGGTGGACGCCATGAACTCTGGTGGAGGTGGCGCGGAGTCTAGGGGAACGACGAGCAGCGGCTCCTCGCGGCATGCATCCGCCGCGAGCCGCTCCTTCGCTGCGGCATCAGCTTCCGCCTCCGCCAGCTTCTTCGGCATGGCCGCCGCCGCCTTGTCAGCCTCTGCCTTCTCCAGGCGGGCGGCTTCCCACTCCTCGCGCACCTCTCGCGCATTTCGCTCCTGCGCCTGCCGGAGGTCGACGGCCGGCTCGATTCGTCGGGTGGTGGTGGAGGTCTCCGCTGACCTGATGACAGATGCGGCGGTCGACTTGTTGTGGGAAAGCGGGGTCGTGAGACAAAAAAGTAAAGCAAAGAAATTTCAGGCCAGATCCGCAAGGAAGAGGCCAAGGAAATGGGAAAGGGAGGTACTTACGCTGACACCGTGGGTGGCGCCTTTGGCAGCTTCTAGAACTTGGCCACCTTCGTCGCGGCCTCTTTCCGCCTGGCCTTGGCGGCCGGGTTCTTGGGCCTCTTCGGCTGCTGCCGAACAGGGCAGCGCCCTGTTTCCGCTTGCGGTTGCCGCCTTGAGCGGACGGCCTGGTGGAAGGGCCCGCGCCTGTGTTAACGGCGCCCCGCGCAGGGCGTGGCTCGTCGTTCTAGTCGTCGTCGGGCCAGGTCTCCATGCCGCCTCCTTCTTTGAAGCCGCCCGCTCCATCGCCGCCGCCTACGGCGTCGTCCTCCAAGGCGGCCGCCCCCAAGTCGGGGTCATCCACATGGCTCACCTCCCGGTCCGCCTGGTAGTTACCACCCGGCCCCATGAGGGTGGCCAGGCGGCGGGTTGTCGCGGGAGTAGGGCCGCTTGTCGAACTGCCAGGACATTTTAATTCCGCGACAACCCGCCGCCGCGAAGGGTGGCCATCGCCGAAGACATGTAGATATGTGCTCCAAAGAAGGACCACTCAATACCAAGACAAAGACCAAGGCAAGAATTAAAAAGGGAAAGCTAAGAGACTTACGACAGGCAGCGGGTTGTCGCGGGAGTAGGGCTGCTTGCCGAACTGCCAGGACTCTTCCGACACCTTGAGGTCGGGGATCTTGTTCACCATTAGGGACACCTTGGCAGGCGGCATGTCCTTTATGCACATCCAACTTGGGTCACGGTGCCCGCTCATTCGACAAATCAGATGAGGACAGCTTTGGAGCGGGAGAACCCGACGCTCAACAAAGGCGAACAGTAGGTCGGACGCCACGAGACCCTCCGCCTCCGTCAGCACCCAGAGCCGGTTGATGGCGGCGGCCGCGTCGGCCGATATGGACTTCGGCTTGTAGTGCCAATTGGCCCGACGCCCAGTAGGGGGGACGGCCTCGTAAGGCGGCAGGTTGATGAAGTCGACGGCCGAGTCGACGTTCTTCACGTAGAAATATGATTGCTGCCATAGTTTCGCCGTCTGTGACAGCTTGATAGCCGGGAAGGCGTTCTTCTTGAACGGCCGGCGCACGGCGACGAAGGCACCGCACTCAGCCTCCGTCTCCTTGGCGGAGGTGCCCAGCTTCGCGTAGAAGAAAGCTCCCCACAGCTTGATGGTGGGGAGGATGCCGAGGTAGCCCTTGCACACCGTGATGAAGGCAGACAGCAGCATCACGGTATTGGGCGTCAAGTGGTGCGGCTGGAGATGGCAAAACTCCATAAAGGAGCAGAGGAACCTGCTCGCCGGGAGGCCAAAGCCGCGGAGGAAATGTGAGCGGAAGACGACCCGCTTGTTCCCCTGTGGCGTCGGCAAGATCTCCTCCCGTGGCGGCACCCGCACCTTGACGAAGGCTGCGTTGGGCATCCGACGCATGGCCCAGAGAAAGCTGAGGTGATCCTTGATGACCACCTAGCCGTCCCAGTCTCCTCCCTTCTCGCGCGCCATGGCGTCCGAGCGGGGCTACGAGGGGAGAGGAGGCTTGGCGACGGCGAGCTAAGTCAGCGCTACGGCGGGCACGAAGCAGCAGCAGCAGCAGCACAGAGAGGAGGAAGAAAGAGCGAAGAGGAGGGCGCGCGTGCTCCGCCGCTCCCCTGCCTCCCCTACTTATAGCCCTCGGGCTATGAAGCCGAGGGGGCGGGACGTGGGATCATGGGATTAACTGCGCCCTCGACACCACGACCCCCTGATTACTACGCAGAGTTACTGCGCAGTAACTCCCGTGGGAATCGCAACCGCCCGCCTCGGCCACAGGATCTGTCCGCGTGCCGAGGCCCAGTGGTGGCGGGCCCGGCCTGCTGTCACGTCCCATCCAGCGCGTGGGATGGCAGGCTGGCTGGGCTGGCGCGTGCCGCGTGGCATGCCCATGGCGGGCGGCAGACCTAGGGAAGCTTAGCAGGCATGCCATCTGCTTCCCGCCTTGGCGTTCGTAATCGGCGGACGAGCCCACCTTGTCAAACGGCTTCAACAGCCGGCGCATCACAAGGCGGACTGAGCGTTCAATCAGAGCGCGGCAAGGAAGGAAGCCGCTGAGGCTTTATGGCCTGTCAACCGTGACGCCTCACCAGCTTCGGGGACTACTGTTGGAGTAATGGGCCACGGGTAGCCTAACCCAAGTCCCTGAGCCTTTCAAGACTTTGGGCCGGCTTCGCTCCATGAGACTCCGGAATGAAGCACCACCTTCCGGTGGCCGGCTGGCCCAACGGCCGGCTACCCAAAGACGGCCGAGCACCAGCAGACGGCACCAAGACAGGCCGACTCCTAGCAGACGGCCTCCAGAGAGGCCGGCTTCTAGCAGGCGGCCACCCAGCGCCCTCAGAGTCTGCGCCCCTCATCAAGGGGACAAGATAGGGTGAGGCTACAGTGTAGCCCCTCGCCCCTGAATCCCGGGTTTGGCATGGCCACAATGCCCCGTACATGCGGAGATTTCCGCATGGCGCGGCACTGTTGCCATCCCACCCTCGACATCATCCTAGTCAGGCAGGGCCTGCTCCCACGACGGCCTGTCGGTACGGCTCGCAGGCGGCGGGCCCTACCAGGCAGCGAGGGCCCGGAAGACGGCCAAGCCCGGCCAGTCGGATCCAAGGGGATTCGGCTCCTGGCACGATTCACCCCGCCGGCCATGGGGTATAACCCATCTTCGACCTTGCTATATCTAAACAACCGGCTCTTAGGGTATATTTTTTTAATACTGTATATATATTATAAGGTGATAAAGCAGGACTTCTGTCCTTTTTTCCGTAAAGAATGTTTTTCTGTCTTCTTTATCAGGTGAGGGATACTACCAACAGGGAGCAGATCATATCTGAATCCGTCTTTATCTTTCGTCCGGCTTATGATCATATCTGAATTTAGTCATGATCACTTGGGGGCTTCCTGTTCAAACATAGGTCGTATCCGAACCAAAGAGAACATAGTTGTCGAAACCCGCTTGATCGGCATACTGCCAAACCCACTTGGGGGCTTCTTGATCATATTTGAATCATAGCTTAACCTCTTTGGGTCTGACGTGGATCGTATACGAATCAGCGTCATTAAACAAATCTTCTGGTCACTTGGGGGCTTCCTATTCAAACATAGGTCGTATTCGAACCAAAGAGAACATAGCTGTCGATACCCACTTGATCGGCATCGCCAAGCCACTGGGGGCTATATGATCGTATCCGAATCTTAGCTTAACCCCTGTGGAACGGTTTGCTGATCGCATTCGAATCAGAAGCCTGTGAATTATTTGACTATCTTGAGACTTTGGGAGAACATTATGAGATGTTTTTTGTCTTTCCGGTTTAATATTGGTCACACCAGGTTATTAAGTACCAGGTGAGCATCAAATAAGCAGGAAAGGTTATCAAGGAATGGCAGGCATACTATTATGTTTATGTTTAGCGACAATATAGTTGTAAACTAGCCTGTGTAGGGTGCCTTCTGTTCGTTTCCGAGTTAAAAATACCTTATGTGACACCCGGTGTGATAAACCGTCAAGGGAGTTTGTTTGTTTTATGTTCAGGATAAGACAAGTAAATTTAACATCAGGGAGGCAAATGGTCAACATAAGCTAAGCAATGGCGGCTTATGAAAGTATTGAGCGCCATAAACATGCGCGAAGGCATGAAAAAATTGAGAAGTTTTTTTATCCTAGTATAAGACTCCCCGAGCCTGAATAAAGTGAAGCATTGTTTTGGCAAAAGTTAAGACGTATGGCAGTTTATTCCTGTGGCGGGCTTGATGGCTCCGGATTATCCTTCTCCGCCCCTGTTTCGGTTGCTTTGTCCTGGAAGGTGGATGAGGCCCAGTCAATGCCGCTCAAGGCTTCAAATTCAGCCTCATCATCTATTAAACCGGTCAGGTCCACTTCAGAGGCAAAGGTATGCTTACGCGTTGGAGGGATCAGGCTGACTTGGTTATACGGAATGTTTGGGATTCTCCGGTTCTCGCTATCATAGCCCGGCGAATATTTAGTGAGATCAGTATCATTGCCAATGAGAGTCGCCAAGGGACGAACGACTTTGACACAGGCGGAGAAGTCTTGATCATCAAATACAGAGCCATCCTCCTTCAAGCTTGGGTATCCAAGGGTAAGATCAGCCAAGTCAAGCTCTGGCACCCATGCCTTTGCCCGGCTTAATGTGGCCACGGCTACGACTCTTGCAGATGCCTGCCTTAAGTCCTTAATCTGTTGAGGTAGCACTGCGAGATGCTTCAACACATCTTGTAGGAGGCGAGGAGGGGTATTTGATAGGGCTACAACGGCCAAAGCACATTGTGACCCGGAGTACAGCTGCTCCACAAGGGTGTAAACCGCCTTGAGCTTGATCAGCATGTTCTGCTTGAGGTTGGTACTCCTAGGGCCTGTATGGTTACAAGCATAACAACAAGCTGAAGATAATTATCACAATAATCCTTGGAAGATTGCAATGTTTAAGGTTTTTCAGAGTGGCTTACCGAAGATGGCTGAGACCATTTGGGATAGCTGCCGCTTTAAGTCAGACAGTTCGGTTGTTGCCTCTGCAAGAGATGCTTCTGCCGTCTCGGCCCGAGTCACTAGTGAAGCCCTTTCATCAACCCAAGCTTTTTTCTCCGACAAATTTTTTTTCTTCAATTTCTCTTGTTCAGAGATGCTGAATTCAAATTTGGAGTTTGCTTTCTGAGTTTCAAGCTCTTGAAGCTTCAGCTGGTTCTTCAGGTCAGCAATCTCCGATTCAAATTGACTTGTGATGGCCTATATTGGCATGAGGTTATGGTAAGGATCATGATAAGGTAACATTCAAGTCCCAAACACTTTACAAGTAAAGATATTTGGCACTTGGGGGCTAATGTATGCTCAAAGAATTTTTTTAACTTATTTACTGAGTCATACATATTAAGTCTCAAGCATTTTACAAGTAAAGATACTTGACACTTGGGGGCTAATGTGTCAATTCAGAGTTTCATGCTGTCACTGGGTTAAATGTATTCACTTTAAACCAGACAAACTAACAGTAAGTAGATTTCTAAGTCTATAGCATATTCATTCATAAGCAATAGACTTGGGGGCTGGTATAGTAAGCAAGGTTCAGGAAAGGCTAAAGTTATAACTCATATTTATGCTGTATTTGCTTCACCATGTCAATTTCCAGGTCACGGCTATTGTACACTTGATTCAGATAGCCCGAGACTATATCACCAATGCTTAGGTGAGTATAATCAGTGATGTCCTGTTTGGCTTTCCGACGTTGGGCAAACTCCTCCTTGGCAGTGCATTAAGCAAGAACAGTAGGCTGGCCCGGTTCAACATATTGGCTTTTCGGAAATTCAACTTCTGGATCAGTCGTCTTGACCGGGCTAGGAATTTCCGGGTTATCAGAATCGTGGACAATGTCTTCTGCAGGCGGGTCAGAGGTTGACACCGGAATATCGAAAGCCGGTTCAGGCGGTGGCTGATGAGTGGAGCTGTTAGGAATGGATGAGTCAATCGCCGGTTCAGTGACCACCGGGTCCCGGGACGGCTTGTTCTTCTTTGCCCTCTTGCTGGGCTTCACCTGCAGGCTGTCAATTAAAGTGGAAGGATGAGTATCAACATATAAGTATGGAAAAGCTTTAAGCAAGAAAGGTTGCATTACCCGGGAGCTGTTTTAAAAGCCGGCATGTTTGATTGCATCGACTCGTCGGAAGACAAAGAGGTATCCTGATATTTGGAGTCAGATGAATTGAGAGGTTGGCGAATTAGATCCGCCAAAAAGGAATAGCAGAATGTAAATCGGAAATAACCTCGGTCCGACGCTTCCTGGTTACATCGGGTAAGCCAGAGGAGAGTTCTGCGTCTTGAGTGGCCCGAGTTTGGCATCGGTTCTCATGGTGTTGTTGCTTCAAAAGAAATTGAGGATCTTGGTAAGCTAGAGGATGTGAAAATCTTACTTTCCGGGTGACCCTTCGGATTTTTTGTGTTGGCAAAGGCTCTGAGTCGGAGGAGATTATAGTTACCTCTTCGTCAATTGCTTGATTGTTCCCTGTATCCTCCTGAAAGGATAAAATGTCAGTAGAGTAACGCCAAAGGAGTTAAGGAAAGTAAAAGATTACCTCTTCCTCATCTGAAGACGAGTCATCCAATTTAAACATATCAGAGGCGTTGGGCTTTTTCTTCTTAGAGGTGCCCATTTTGGAGGCCTTCCTTTCGTTTTTCTTGGCTGTCCTGGCTTGTTTGGCAGCCTCATGGTCATACTTGACTTTCCAGAAATTGTCATCGACCTGTGGAAAAAGATAAGGAATCATAAATACAAGAAGGTATAACATGTTAAAGAGTATTTTTGAAGATTGATAACTTACTGCAGGGGTCGGGTTCTTCTTGTAGAAGGGAAGTAAGCCGAAGGCATTACTGGTTACAGTGCCCTCCTTCAACAGCGGTTGGACTGTAGCGTCTACCACATCATCTGGTAAATCATCAGGACTATGACGCATCGGGTCATCCTTTTCGCCTGTGTAAGTACACATTAAGCCGGAGCATCGGCTTAATGGTAGTATCCGCCAGGTGACCCAGGCTCGGACCAGATCGACGCCGTTTAACCCGTTCCCTAGAAGAGCTTTGATCTTCCTGATGGTTGGGTTGAGACGCAGACGCTCAACACTAGTAGAAAAAGGACCTTATATGAGACACATTAGTACCGGATCGATTTTGGCCCATTGGTACCATTAGTACCGGTCTGAACGGCTATGCATTAGTGCCGGTTCATGTTGAACCTTTAGTACTGGTTCGTGCCAGGAACCGGTATTAAAGGGGTGGTGGCAGGCTGGCGTCAGGCCGGGGCCCCACGAGCCCCTTTAGTCCCGGTTTGTGGCACAAACCGGTACTAAAGGGCCAACCTTTAGTACCAGTTCGTGCCACAAACCGGCACTAAAGGGGTCTAACCTATAGTCCCGGTTGGAGACACAAACCAGGACTATATGGCAATTTTCAAACTTGGGAAAATCATAACTAAATCATCCTAATTCAGAAAAATACATATAATATATCAAAATTTGCAGAACAAAAAGATCGATCCCACGACAGCCTGTCGGTATGGCTCACAGGTGGCTGGCCCTACCAGGCAGCGAGGGCCCGGAAGACGGCCAAGCCCGGCCAGTCGGATCCAATGGGATCCGGCTCCTGGCGAGCAGCTGGATCCTTCCTCGAGTCCTGAGCGCCATTAGCCAGACAAGACACGGCGAGGCTACAGTGATCTCCCGCGAGGCGGTGGGACTGTAGTCATGCCTTGCCCAACCAAGCCTGCGTCATTAGCATCGCGACTACAGTGATCGGCCACCAACCAGACCCGCCAGCGGCGGAGACGGCCTGTCGGCTCTGTACCGGACCAGTAGGAGGGGCCCACCAGGCGGTGGGCCCCAGCTGTTGGTGGAGAAGCCGACGACCAAAGGTGCTGATAGTCGGGTCCTACATCCGACCAAGTTACCGATGTACCCCTGGGGGGTAGGACTATATAACCCCCCCCCCCCCAGGGCACCCATGCAAAGGGTTCCCAACCTGTTAGAACTAGACTCATACCCAGAGGAAGAAGAGAGCTAGCCCTGCCTCCTTCAACCTCTAGCATACAACTCAAGGAGCACATTGTACTCACTAGTGCCTTAGTGATCATGCGAAGACCCCGCAGAGTAGGACTAGGGGTGTTATCTCCAAGGAGAGCCCCAAACCTGGGTAAAGTGCGCCGGCGTTCATGTCTACGCCTCATCCCGCTTCCAGTCATCAGCGACGTTCTACTCGCTCCCACCATGATTAACCATCCTTTGGCATATGTTGCACCCAACCCCCGACACTTGGTGCCCACCGTGGGGCGAGGTGCACCATCATCCAGAGACCTGTTCTGGACGGGAACCTTGTTCCTTCCTGGCATGCGCAGCCAGCCCAGCACGCTCGACGGCATCAGCCTCGACGCGCTGCATGGCACGGAGATCGCCTGCACAGCAAGCTTCCTCGCCGACCTCGTTGGCGAGATCAACCTCTCTGACGAGCCTGCATCTGACACAGGCACAGACTGCCCTGAGAGCCGTCTTGTTAGCCTCCTCGACCACCTCCATGTCGCCAGGAGCTTGCTGCCGACTTGGAGTCTGTTGGCTCCACCAACTCGATGATCATCGAATCCGACACGGCATCGCTTGACGCGTTCCCCACCAACGTGGTGGTCTATGACGAGCCGCCTCCTCACGAGCACAGCGGCAGGAGCACCGTCACGGAGGTGCTTGTCATCAACAGTGGTGAGCACTCGGACGGAGGCGCTCGAGACCCACTCGATGCGGCCTTGTGGGACTTGTCAGCGCCCATCCCGGGAGATGCAGACGCTGTGACGCTGGAAGCACACCGGGTCCAGCTCATCAAAAGCGGCAACCGACTGGCCAGCATGCGATGCCTCTTGGAAGCCTACCGGCGCGAGATGGACCGAGCCGTTGGTGGAGCGCAGACCCCTGAGGGGCCTAGAGACATCGGCTCGATCCGGCCAGCTGGGCAACGGTTCCTACTACCTGATCGACGCTCAGAAGCCCAGAGCACGCAAAGAGACGACTCAGGGAAGGAGACGGAGAGACCATGGAATGCAAACCTCCTCTGAAGATTTTACAGTTCAAAGAAGTATGTACCATGCTACCTTTTGTATTAAGTACGAAGACTCCGGGTCCCCCGAGAAGAGCTCGGGGACTACCCTCTTTTATCTGTATGATAAGAATTATGCCCATGAATGTGTCGTTTCATTATTCCTCCTGGCACCGGGCTCGACCAGTCGGCCCGGGGGGCTCGCCGCCTTCTACTATGTTCCGCCTCCTACAGTCGGACAAGTAGTGTGTCGGCACCAGAAAACTTCTCCTTTCAGAAGCCGCAGCTTGCAGAGCGATTGAACGGCGAACAGGAGTTGCAAAAACGGTGCCCATGCGGAAAATGGCTAAGGAAAAAAGGCGCACATAGCCGAGGTCGGCATCCCGCCTACTCGACCGGCTTCTACTTACCTTGCCAACGCTCCAACCGGCAAAGTACTTGCCCTCCCGAAACCAGCTAAGCATCCGGTCGAGCCGCAGTCTGCAGAGCGGCTGTTTGGCTGACCAAAGGATAGCAAAGGGAGGGTGGCAAAGGAAAAAAGCAAGGGGCAGAAAGCAAGGAAAGCCGGAAATTGGCAATTAAAGCATATTTACATAGCAAAAAGGCCCATTGGGCAGCATTCAACAGAGTTTGAAATACACCCCGTGGGTGGAATTTTGCAAATTTAACAAGTTTTGTCGAGACCAATAAACAGGGAAAACAAAGGCAACGACCTAAGAAGCAGCAGAGGGTTTCGGCCGGATGGTGGAGTCGGCGGCGTCGGTTGGAGCAGCAGATGGCTGGACGGCAGAGTCAGCGATGCCGGTTGGTGGAACAGACGGCTGGTTCGTCCCCGCCTGGTCGCCTTCAGCAGCAGTCGGCGCTCTTGAGTGTGGAACGTTGCTCAAGGCATGGTCAGGCTGGGGCTGGCCGTCCGCTCCGACCTCCGACGCGTCCTCTTCGCTGTCCTCATCTTCCGCGTCCTCCCCTTCATCGCTGGAGTCAATCACCTCGACCGAGTCCTCGCTATCCTCCGGGTTCAGCCCGAACCACTCCGGTGGCGCCTCGGCGCCTTCATTGACCAGCTCCAGGATGAAGACGCTGGTGTCTATGTAGTCGGCGGTCGCCGCCGCCCGCTTGACAAGGTCGTCCTCCACTACCACCAGCTCCTCCTGCGCCTCCTGCCGGAGCATAGTCAACTGGGCTAGATCTAGCCCATGGTACCACGCCTTGATGAATTCCGGAGCCCGTCGCGCTCTAGCCCGGACGAAGAGCCCTTCCAGGCCTCCAGGCGACCGGCCGCCACCTCCAGCCAGTCAGGAGTCCTACTGGGCGTGCGCGGAGCCAGCGTGCCTAGCCAGAGGGCGGAAATCGCCTGGGCCCCGATGCATTGAAGACGATGCAACATCTGGTGAGCCGGCCGAAGGCGGGCCTGGATGCTGAGAAGCTATCCGTTGAGGGGTCGGGGGGCGTCGGTGGCAATCTGCACGCCCTCCGCCCTCTGCTCCTCACGAGAAGCCTCATTGGCCTGGTTCGCAGCAACAGAGTGGCCTGGGAAGAAGTCTGCTTGGGCGCAGAAGCAAAGAAGACATAAGTTAAAAGCAAATGGTCGGCCTAAACAGAGGCCGGCAGCTCAAAGAAAGAAAAAAGAGGGAACTTATCGTCGACCATGTCCTCGATGCTACCGAAGCCGACAGTCAGCTAAGCCTCCTTTTCGGCCTAGACGGAGCGCTCGATCTCAAACTCAGCAAGGAGGTCGGTCTCTTTCGCCTTCGCCTCCTTCTGAGCCATCTGGAGAAGCCCCGTCTGCTCCGCCAGCTGCGTGACCAGTCGGTCATGCTCCTCGGCCAGCTTACTGCACTCTGCCTCCTTAGCACGCAGTGCGGTGTTGGCTTCCCCAGCTACTGCTGCAAGGCGACGTTGGCCTCTGCCAAGAGAGAAGAAGGGAAAGGACGTCAACATTCGACAAGAAAGGAATACAATTTCCGGGGAGATCCGGCCCGACTGCTCAGCGGTCGGCCCAAATCTCGGGGACTATAGCCCATGGGTGCGCCAGCGCGCCCCGTGGAAGAAAGAAGTTACCAATGATCAACCAAAGAAATATAGTTGTCGGGGAGATCCCGCCCGACTGCTTAGCAGTTGGCTCGAATCTCGGGGACTACAGCCCGCGGGTGCGCCAGCACGCCCCCGCAGAAAGGAAATATAAGACTTACTCCGGCTCTCTGACAAGTTGGCGGTTTGCCTCTCGAGCTCCCGGACTCCGGAGTTGAAGGTGGCCGCGTGAAGGTTGTGCTAATCCTGCAATAGAGATGCTAGAATGAGTTAGCACCTGGTGCTTGCAAGATAAAGTTCCGGACCGCCTGCTCAGCACCCGGCCCGAAACTTGGGGACTACACTCAGTGGGTGCGCTAGCGCGCCCCCACCAAGAAATAAAAAGATCAAAAACAAAGAAGTAAGAAGCATACCCGGATGGCTGCTCGCGAGTTCAGGAACGCCTCATTGCATCGCTTGAGGGCGTCGGCTTCAGCCCGGAGCTTGGCCTGGACATCAAGGGCCGCTTGGTTCAAGTCCCCCGTCCCGCCTCCGCGCACCCAGTCGGAGGGCGCGGGGCTGGTCACCTCGGTGTCCGGAGCTGACGAGCTCGCAGCGCCGGCCTCCAGCGTTCACGGTACCGAGACCGCCCTTGCGAGATGACGACACACGGGTGTGCGGGCCTCAGGAGTTGGGCCCGTCACCACCTCATTCCCAGCTGGTGGCACCGGCGGGGCGGTCGGCTGCTTGTCTTGCGCTCCGCCAGTCGGCGGTGGCGGAGGCACGACAACATTCGGCATGGCGACATTGCCGCCCTCCCTCTCCATGACCGGCTGCTCGTCGCCGGCTCCCCTGGTGGACGCCATGAACTCTGGTGGAGGTGGCGCGGAGTCCAGGGGAACGACGAGCAGCGGCTCCTGGCGGCATGCGGCCGCCGCGAGCCGCTCCTTCGCTGCGGCATCAGCTTCCGCCTCCGCCAGCTTCTTCAGCTTGGCCGCCGCCGCCTTGTCAGCCTCTGCCTTCTCCAGGCGGGCGGCTTCCCGCTCCTCGCGCACCTCTCACGCGTTTCGCTCCTGCGCCTGCCGGAGGTTGGCGGCCGGCTCGATTCGCCAGGTGGTGGTGGAGGTCTCCGCCGACCTGATGACAGATGTGGCAGTCGGCTTGTTGTGGGAAAGCGGGGCCGTGAGACAAAAAAGTAAAGCAAAGAAATTTCAGGCCAGATCCGCAAGGAAGATGCCAAGAAAATGGGCAAGGGAGGTACTTACACTGACACCATGGGTGGTGCCTTTGGCAGGTTCTGGAACTTGGCCACCTTCATCGCGGCCTCTTTCCGCCTGGCCGCGGTGGCCGGGTTCTTGGGCCTCTTCGGCCGCTGCCGAATAGGGCAGCGCCCTGTTTCCACTTGTGCTTGCCGCCTTGAGCGGACGGCCCGGCGGAAGGGCCCGCGCCTGTCACATCCCTAGTTCTGGTCTGCTCTGGTCTTGATAGTCTTGTGTTGCATCATGTTTAAATTCAAATGAAATTTTGAAATGGGGATGTTCAAACCCTAGCAGATAATAATTTTAACTAGGTTCAATTCAAATATTTTCATTGGACCCAAAATGCCCTCCAAAAATGTTCATTATTTCTGGAAAAAGGTTAAAAAACCTTAATCAGAGGTCATGCACATTTTTCCAATGCATTTAAGGTTTTCGAATTAATTCATAATTGTATTTGAGTTGGAGCAAATAAATTCTATAAATATTTTTATTGCTCCAATGATCCTGGAATATTTTGTGGAGCTCTAGGATAAACCTTAATGCATCCACAATAATTTCCAGAGAGCTGCAAAAATAATTTGGTTAAGAAACCAAATTAAAACAAAACTGCAAAATTAGGAAACAGAAATAAAAAAAAGAAAGAAGAGAGACTCACCTGGACCTTTACCTACCTGGCGCCACCAACCAGCCCAGCTCCTGGACGGCCCAGTGCTGTGCAGCCCAGCTGTCAGTCGTCCTCCTCCTTGGGACAGAAGGACGCCGGGCGTGTGCCCCGCGCGCGCGGCCACACGCCCCAGCCACCACCTGCTTCCCGCCGCCTCCCCGACGTCGCTTTGGATGCCACGCACCCCCCTGGCCCTCTCCCTCTCTCTCCCGTGGCGATTTCCCTCTCTGTCCCTCTCTCCCGTGACCGTCCGCGAGAGCCCGAGAACACCGACGAGCTCCACCGCGGCCATCGTGCACCCCTTGCCTCACCGACGCTTCCAGAAGAACGGCCGCGACTTCCTCTTCCTCCTCGCCGAACCACGCAAACCGAGGATCTCGACGCCGTCATCTTCGAGCTCGTCACCACCGCATCTCCTCGCCGGACTTTGCCGGTCGATTCGCCGTCTCCGACGCCTTTCCGAGCCTGCTGATCTGCTCTGCGTGTCCACTGTGAGCTCCTCCATCGAATACCCCTCTTCCCCGTCCTCTCCACGCTCTCTAGCCGCGGCTCCACCTCTGGCCGAAGCTCTGCTCTGCCATGGTCGCAGCCTGCGCCTTCACTGTGCCCCGCTCATTGCCCCCGTGCAACAGGCATGCTCCAGAGCACCTCCCCTCTTTGCTGCCCTGCTCAGCTCCCTCGCCCGCGAGCTCTAGCCCTCCCAGCCGCAACCACCGAGCTCCGGCCGCCGCGGAAGCGGACACCACCGTCGATCTAGGTCGTCTCCGGCAATCCCACTAGCACCAGCCGACGCGGATGAGGCTCGGGGTTCCAACCGTGCCATCCACGCCTCGAACCGTGGCATGTGCTGCGATTCTGCGCATCGCCGCCGTCTCGGACCTCGCCGGCGGTTAGTCGCCGGCAGGTTTGACCGAGTTGACCAGGGTTTGACCCCCCTGGGTCATTAACATGAGGGTCCGAGGCCCTGCTAATTTAGTTTAGATGCTAATTAAATTTTAGCTAACCCACTGACTCGCTGACTGTGGACCCCAGCCCTTCTAATTACTTTAGTTAAGATTTAACTAAACCCTGGTTAGTACCGAGTCAATGACAGGTGGGCCACACCTGTCAGGTTTGACCTGGACGGTCCTGTTGACCAGCTGAAACCAGCATAACTTAATGCTGACGCAGTAAAGTTTTCTGCAATTAAAATAAATCAGAAATGATTTATAAATTTCAGAAAATATCCCAAACTTCTAAAATTCATAGGAATTCAACCGTAACTCCAAATGAAATAAATTATATATGAAAAACGATCAGAAAAATCCAAAGAATATGTTTATGGCATTTTCATGCATGTTAGAACAACTTTTGCTCACTGTTTAGGTCAAATCAATTAAATGGCATTTGAATAATCACATATGGAGTTTGAATTTGAATCTTGTATTCAAACCAACTTCATTTAATCTGTCGCTAGCTGCATTAGCTCAAATCACAGCATATTGCCATGTCATGATCATGCATCATATTGTGCATTGTATTGATTGTGTTCTTCCTTGTTTGCTGGTATTTGTCCCCTCTCGATAGACGTGTACCGACGATGTGATCGATGACACCGATGAAGAACTATACTATCTTCAGAAGTGCCAGGCAAGCAAAACCCCCTTGTTCATTCCGATACAATCCTACTCTCTCGCTCCTGCTCTCTTTTACTGCATTAGGACAACACTGATTCATCTGTTACTTGTTGCGGTAGTTGAACCCCTTATCCTCTGCATGACCTGTCATTGCCACAGTAAATAGATGAAACCCACTAGCATGAGTAGGAGTTGTTTGAGCCCTGATGTGCCTACTCATTCATGCTTGTTTGTCATGCCTGCTATTGCTTAGAGTTGTGTCAGGTCTGATTCATCAGGGATGGATTGGAGGTGTGTGAACATGTCCTACTGTTGAGAGCTAAGTGTGTGAACACGATTTGGTAAAGGTAGCGGTGAGAGGCCATGTAGGAGTACATGGTGGGTTGTCTCATTGCAGCCGTCCTCATGAACTGAGTTCTGTGTTTGTGATCCATGAACAGCTACTACCACACATTGGGTTCCGGTAACTCGGCCCCTCTCGGCTTATTAATCAACTTGATCTCTGTCCAGGAGTTGCAACTAGTTTCTGGTGTTTGTAGGTAGTGTTAGTAGTCTACCAAGTGGCACCAGGTACAGGTGGGCTTGGGACAGACTAGGCACAGTGGCCTGGTGTACCAAGTGGCACCCGGATGGTGGGCTTGGAAACCCTGCACACATCGTTTGGGGCCGTGAGCGACACCCCGGCCGGATCTCCTTGCGGATGGAACCCGAATAGGCGATAAACCTGGACGAGAGATTTGTATGGTTAGTCAGGTCAGGGCCGACACCCTCGCTGGGCTTCCGCTTGAAGGTTGCCGAGTACATGTCGTGTAAACGGTGGTAAGTGGTGAGAGCGTGTGTGAAGAAGTACACCCCTGCAGGGTAATATGATCTATTCGAATAGCCGTGTCCGCGGTAAAGGACTTCTGGGTCGCCTATACAGTTCATAGACAAGTGAAAGTGGATACTCTAAAATACGCAAGATAAGCGTGAGTGCCATGGATGGCGCTCTCGTAGGGAGACGGGAGTGGATCCATAGTGGTGTATTGATATGGTGAATATGTGGACTTGTGTGCGCCACCTCAAAAGAGTTACTTGTAGTCGTAGTTCAGGATAGCCACTGAGAAGCTGGCTTGCTGCAGTTAAACCCCAGCATCCCCTTATTGATAATGATGCTTATGCAGTTAGATCTGATGTAAGTCTTGCTGGGTACATTTGTACTCACGTTGCTTAATTTATGTTTTTGCAGAGAGACTTCAGTCTTGCTAGTAGTACCGCGTGTACTTCGACGTTTAGCTTGTTACCTCAGCTACGATCTTGTGCCCTCGGCAGGATTTGGTAGATAGTCAGGCTTCTCAGCCTTTTTCATTTGTAGATGTCTGTACTCAGACATGTTAAGCTTCCGCTTGTGCTTTGACTTGTATGCTCTGAATGTTGGGTCGTGAGACCCATGTTTGTGATATCTCGCTCCTTGGAGCCTATTGAATAAAATACTTGAGTCATAGAGTCATGTTGTGATGCCATGTTGTATTTGCACATATCGAGCATATTGTGTGTATGTTATTGAAATGCTTGGTATGTGTGGGATCTGACAACCTAGTTGTTTATCCTTGGTAGCCTCTCTTACCGGGAAATGTCTCCTAGTGCTTCCACTGAGCCATGGTAGCTTGCTACTGCTCCGGAACACTTAGCTTGGCCGGCATGTGTCCTTCTTCGTTCTTGTGTCTGTCCCTTCGGGGAAATGTCACGCAGTGTCTACCGGAGTCTTGTTAGCCTGCTACAGCCCGGTTTACCGGAGTCCTGCTAGCCCAGTTGCTACAGCGCTGATTCACTCGCTGATGACCGACACGTTCGTTGCTGGGTCATGTATGCCTGTCCCTGTAAGTTAGTGCCACTTTGGGTTCACGACTAGCCATGTCAGCCCGGGTTCTTTGTCATATGGATGCTAGCGGCACTATCATATACGTGAGCCAAAAGGCGCAAACGGTCCCGGGCCTGGTAAGGTGGCACCCGTGGGAATACCGTGCGTGAGGCCGCAAAGTGATATGATGTGTTACATGCTAGATCGGTGTGACTTAGGATCGGGGTCCTGACAAATTTGGTATCAGAGCTTGACTGCCTGTAGGATTATGAAGCCAAACCGGTCGAAGTTGAGTCTAGAAATGCTTTAGTTATATGTAGGGGAATTGATTGTGGGATGGAACGTAAGGCTCTTTTTACTCCTTATACGTTATGCCCTTCTTATTCGAGTCATCTTATCTTTCCTACGGGGTTAAGGAACTAGGCTTTCTCTTCTGTCTATTAGGATCGCGTGTTACTAATCAGTAGACTCATAAGATTGTTGGATTTAAGCCTCAGTTCAGTTTCTACCTTCGTATGTTAACTGTTGATCTCGAAACCTTGATATTGTGGTTCTGAGCGGTTATGCCACCATTTTTGTAGCATGTCTCAAATTCTTTTGAGCATTTACAGCCGTTATGCTGTCCGAGTCATCCCAGGTTTCTAAATAGTCTGAAGCATTTGCAAAATCCCTTCCTCCCGTTCCGATGTTCCTTTGGGCCAGATTAACCACATTAATCAGTGAGTTGAGGTGCTCTGTTGCCTTAACATATATGTAGGAGCTATTATTATGACCTTAGATGTCTTAGGGGATCATCTAGTAATCTAGCCATGATTTGTGTTCCCAGTGTGATGATTCTGGCCTTCATTCTCGAAAGCATCCCGTGATGCCACTTAGTAGTAGGTATTCTACTTCTGGGTTTTGAACCCGAGATTCACCCTACTTACCTCGTGTTGATAGTGTTTGCTAGTTCCTTTAGGATATTAGCAACCTTTGCGATAGTCCTCGAGGTCCGTGGTATATCGTTCTTCCAAATACCATGAACCATTCTTGGCAGGAGTTCTTTGAACCAAAAGATCACAAGCAGAGTGCTCTTGATGAGTTCTCCATTCTATATTGTGAATCTCCCAGTTCCACCTTCTGCATGGGTTATCCGGAAGAAATGTTGAGCTTTGCTCGACATACTAATCTATGCATCCACAACTCAGAAAGATATATGTTCCTTTGAGTTGTCCCTCTTCAGTCGTATTCCGATCTTCGTCTATCAATTGATAGTCAGGAGTAATCGTGCATTCGTGTTATCGATGCTTATTATTCCTGTGGTCCGTCAAGCCATTCTATTCAGGATGACTAGGAGAAACAAACTCCAGTACCTCATCCATATCCAGGATTGGGTCAAAATAGTTGTGCTCCGCAGATCAAAATGCCAACCCAGCTTTTTATTCTGTTCTACCCTGAAGTGTTACCCTCTTTACGTCAGGATGGTCATGAGAATTGCACTATCTCTTATGAATTCTTGATGCAGTGATACCTCTTGCCATCATTGTTCATTCCTCGGTTTCCGTGTTATTATAACCAGAATGCCGACAAGTGAATCGTGGTGTGTGAAATCAATACTCCTAGCAACTCCATTGCTTGGTAGTTAAATGGACAATAACCTCATCCTTAGCGAGTTGATTATTGAATCATCACCCTAAGGTTGATCGTGCTACCTAGTCCACTTTCCTGGTGCACTCCTTGATTGATGAGTTAGGATTTTGTTAAGCCTTGCTCATTTGATCATATCGTCTTGCCCTAAAAAGCAAGATTGTTCTTGAGCTTAGTAACATATCGGTGGTTCGTGATTTTCCGAATATCTTCTCGGAAGTATCACCAAGTCGTCACCTGACTGTTATATTGAGCTCGTGATCAAGTTGGTTTCTTGTAAACCACCCCTTCTCCAAGAATCTATGTTGGATACCCCTGAGCTAGTTGGCTAAGCTAAACAACAACTTGGAGAGTTGGAAGATGAAAGCTTGTCCGACTTAGTTCATTCTAAGGGATATCTTGTATGTGTGTTCAAGAAAGATGATATCTTCATTGATTGATCTTCACGATCAATTGTTGGACCTATCATCTTATGAAAACTTTGATTTGAGTATGGGCTATCGTCAAATCAATTCAGAACCAACGATGCTCGTAATGTTGTCTTACTCGTGGTTTTTCCTCAGGCATACACCATTACATCTTTTGGTCTGACCAATGCTATCACCTTGTTCACATAATTATGGAATTTCGTCTTCATGGAAACCTGGATGAATTGTTGTTGAGCCCATCAGCAACATTTTTATCTTCTCCATGATTTTGATGAGCATTGAGCTAGTGTTGGAAACTTTTAAGAGCATTTTCTTCATACTATCTCATGAAGGATATGTTTGGATGAAAGAAGTGACTTTCTTTAATTCACGTGCACTTGATGTAAGTTGTCGCCGTGGATCCGAGAAAGATTGTTTTTGCTTCCTCTGGAATCATCCCAAATCGATCAAGCATACGTGCGAAGTATTCTATGGTCTGGAGACTTGCAACCTTCATTCTATATGAATCCCTAGCACACCAAGCCACTGATTGATTTGTTCAAGGAAAAGAAGTTCTTAAGTGCTAATCCTTAAGGACCCAAAGGTACGTGCGCAGGACTTCGCTCTCCGCAATGATGATTCCCAATCTGAACTCGGTAGTATTTTATTATAAGACTGCCACGTGGTCACGCTTGTCTAGGACAGTGTGTTCGCAGGTGTGTAGCAGAACCAGCTCGTGTTTTGGAGCTTGCTATCATAGTTCATCCCCCGAGAATCTCGCAACGTCATCTCATCGATTTGTGTTGCAAACTTTAATTTTTCTTTCTAGACTTGGTGAGTCTGGAATATTCTGACACCAACCAGATCTGAATCTCAGGAAGTTATGATGGTTGGAATGTTTCCCAAGAACTATAGTATCGGTCTCTCTGTAACCCGGTAAAGTGGATGTCGTGGCCAATGCACCCAGCCAGAAGACCTATTATTGTAGTATCTTGATTGAAGAAGTTGGCCACATCCCCATAAGGATTTTGCAGGATTTACCTCCATAGTTATTCCTTATGGATGTTTGTGCTCCCGAAGTCCGACCTATACTTGATGGACACATTAATGCTTAAGTATGACTGTGGTATGTAGAACATCAAGGAGAACATCAGAAGCGGAATGCTAAATGTCTCTCGGTCGATTATCCAGATTTTGTGACCTTGGCATTGCTAAGGTGAAATCTGAGAAGGTGTTATCTTCCTTTGCATCTGCATCATCCATCACTATTCATCATGGTAGTGTGTTGTGTTGCCAGGACCCTTGAGACGGAAATTGGTAAAACCTTGATGAATATGGAAATGCTCAAGTTCTTGAGAGCACACACAAGCGCTAGGTGTTATCATCGGCACTAACTGGGATTGCTCTCAGTTTCCTCGATTATGCTATAACTTTTCAAACAGTGGACTCACTCTCTACTGTTGAGCTTCTCCCCAGTTACTAAAATCATCCCTTGTGTTGTTTTCAACAAGGTAATCCACATCATCCATTCTAATCCGGGTGTGCCATTCTATCGAACCCCTCTAAACGATCGCTCGAGAATTGCCTTAGGCTGGTATAAAGAGTTTCAATGATCTCTGAATCAAAGGTAATTCTTTTTGCCACTTAAGGGGATATTTCTACGAGTCACCTTCCCTAAGGTGCATCGTTATGGTATCATGGCAACTCAACTCCTCGCTACGATGACAACCATTCACCACCCTCTTAAGGGTAGAATTGTTGTCTACCTAGTGAACCCTCATCATCTATCTCACTCCATTCCTTCAGATGTATGCTTCATGTCTCAGCTCGAGAGATGTTTCAATGTCTCATTCCATGAGTTGATCCTGAGTTGTTCGACCTTCGAGAAGATCGATCCTTCCAGAATCTTTCTTTCCCTCTCGTTGTCATGTTAGTTGGAGTTCTCAGAGCAAGACGTCGAGACAAGATGGTGATTGAATCAACGTTCATTTGAAGTGCACCCTGGATCGTGAAGATTATGTTAGTTTGCGTCCCCCTTCATCTTACCCTACGCTTGAATCTCGGGACAAGATTCTTGCTTAGTGGGGGTGAGTTGTCACATCCCTAGTTCTGGTCTGCTCTGGTCTTGATAGTCTTGTGTTGCATCATGTTTAAATTCAAATGAAATTTTGAAATGGGGATGTTCAAACCCTAGCAGATAATAATTTTAACTAGGTTCAATTCAAATATTTTCATTGGACCCAAAATGCCCTCCAAAAATGTTCATTATTTCTGGAAAAAGGTTAAAACCTTAATCAGAGGTCATGCACATTTTTTCCAATACATTTAAGGTTTTTGAATAAATTCATAATTGTATTTGAGTTGGAGCAAATAAATTCTATAAATATTTTTATTGCTCCAATGATCCTGGAATATTTTGTGGAGCTCTAGGATAAACCTTAATGCATCCACAATAATTTCCAGAGAGCTGCAAAAATAATTTGGTTAAGAAACCAAATTAAAACAAAACTGCAAAATTAGGAAACAGAAACAAAAAAAATAGAAAGAAGAGAGACTCACCTGGACCTTTACCTACATGGCGCCACCAACCGGCCCAGCTCCTGGACGGCCCAGTGCTGTGCAGCCCAGCTGCCAGTCGTCCTCCTCCTTGGGACAGAAGGACGCCGGGCATGTGCCCCGCGCGCGTGGCCACGCGCCCCGGCCACCTCCTGCTTCCCGCCGCCTCCCCGACGTAGCTTTGGACGCCACGCACCCCCCCTGGCCCTCTCCTTCTCTCTCCCGTGGCGATTTCCCTCTCTGTCCCTCTCTCCCGTGACCGTCCGCGAGAGCCCGAGAACACCAACGAGCTCCACCGCGGCCATCGTGCACCCCTTGCCTCGCCGATGCTTCCAGAAGAACGGACGCGACTTCCTCTTCCTCCTCGCCGAACCACACAAGCCGAGGATCTTGACGCCGTCATCTTCGAGCTCGTCACCACCGCATCTCCTCGCCGGACTTTGCCGGTCGATTCGCCGTCTCCGACGCCTTTCTGAGCCCGCTGATCTGCTCTGCGTGTCCATTGTGAGCTCCTCCATCGACTACCCCTCTTCCCCATCCTCTCCATGCTCCATAGCCGCGGCTCCACCTCTGGCCGTAGCTCTGCTCTGCCATGGTCGCAGCCCGCACCTTCACTGAGCCCCGCTCATTGCCCCCGTGCAACAGGCATGCTCTAGAGCACCTCCCCTCTTCGTTGCCCTGCTCAGCTCCCTCGCCTGTGAGCTCTAGCCCTCCCAGCCGCAACCACCGAGCTCCGGCCGCCGCGGAAGCGGACACCGCCGTCGATCTAGGTCGTCTCCGGCGATCCCACTAGCACCAGCCGACGCGGACGAGACTCGGGGTTCCAACGGTGCCATCCACGCCTCGAACCGTGGCCTGTGCTGCGATTCCGCGCATCGCCGCTGTCTCGGACCTCGCCGGCGGTTAGTCGCCGGCAGGTTTGACCGAGTTGACTAGGGTTTGACCCCCCCAGGTCATTAACATGAGGGCCCGAGGCCCTGCTAATTTAGTTTAGATGCTAATTAAATTTTAGCTAACCCACTGACTCGCTGACTCTGGACCCCAGCCCTTCTAATTACTTTAGTTAAGATTTAACTAAACCCTGGTTAGTACCGAGTCAATGACAGGTGGGACACACCTGTCAGGTTTGACCTGGACGGTCCTGTTGACCAGCTGACACCAGCATGACTTAATGCTGACGCAGTAAAGTTTTCTGCAATTAAAATAAATCAGAAATGATTTATAAATTTCAGAAAATACCCCAAACTTCTAAAATTCATAGGAATTCAACCATAACTCCAAATGAAATAAATTATATATGAAAAACGATAAGAAAAATCCAAAGAATATGTTTATGGCATTTTCATGCATGTTAGAACAACTTTTGCTCACTGTTTAGGTCAAATCAATTAAATGGCATTTGAATAATCACATATGGAGTTTGAATTTGAATCTTGTATTCAAACCAACTTCATTTAATCTGTTGCTAGCTGCATTAGCTCAAATCATAGCATATTGCCATGTCATGATCATGCATCATATTGTGCATTGTATTGATTGTGTTCTTCCTTGTTTGCTGGTATTTGTCCCCTCTCGATAGACGTGTACCGACGATGTGATCGATGACACCGATGAAGAACTATACTATCTTCAGAAGTGCCAGGCAAGCAAAACCCCCTTGTTCATTCCGATACAATCCTACTCTCTCGCTCCTGCTCTCTTTTACTGCATTAGGACAACACCGATTCATCTGTTACTTGTTGCGGTAGTTGAACCCCTTATCCTCTGCATGACCTGTCATTGCCACAGTAAATAGATGAAACCCACTAGCATGAGTAGGAGTTGTTTGAGCCCTGATGTGCCTACTCATTCATGCTTGTTTGTCATGCCTGCTATTTCTTAGAGTTGTGTCAGGTCTGATTCATCAGGGATGGATTGGAGGTGTGTGAACATGTCCTACTGTTGAGAGCTAAGTGTGTGAACACGATTTGGTAAAGGTAGCGGTGAGAGGCCATGTAGGAGTACATGGTGGGTTGTCTCATTGCAGCCGTCCTCAGGAACTGAGTTCTGTGTTTGTGATCCATGAACAGCTACTACCACACATTGGGTTCCGGTAACTCGGCCCCTCTCGGCTTATTAATCAACTTGATCTCTGTCCAGGAGTTGCAACTAGTTTCTGGTGTTTGTAGGTAGTGTTAGTAGTCTACCAAGTGGCACCCGGTACAGGTGGGCTTGGGACAGACTAGGCACAGTGGCCCGGTGTACCAAGTGGCACCCGGATGGTGGGCTTGGGAACCCTGCACACATCGTTTGGGGCCGTGAGCGACACCCCGGCCGGATCTCCTTGCGGATGGAACCCGAATAGGCGATAAACCTGGACGAGAGATTTGTATGGTTAGTCAGGTTGTGGCCGACACCCTCGCTGAGCTTCCGCTTGAAGGTTGCCGAGTACATGTCGTGTAAACGGCGGTAAGTGGTGAGAGCGTGTGTGAAGAAGTACACCCCTGCAGGGTAATATGATCTATTCGAATAGCCGTGTCCACGGTAAAGGACTTCTGGGTCGCCTGTACAGTTCATAGACAAGTGAAAGTGGATACTCTAAAATACGCAAGATAAGCGTGAGTGCTATGGATGGCGCTCTCGTAGGGAGACGGGAGTGGATCCATAGTGGTGTATTGATATGGTGAATATGTGGACTTGTGTGCGCCACCTCAAAAGAGTTACTTGCAGTCGTAGTTCAGGATAGCCACTGAGTCAAAGCTGGCTTGCTGCAGTTAAACCCCACCATCCCCTTGTTGATAATGATGCATATGTAGTTAGATCTGATGTAAGTCTTGCTGGGTACATTTGTACTCACGTTGCTTAATTTATGTTTTTGCAGAGAGACTTCAGTCTCGCTAGTAGTACCGCGTGGACTTCAACGTTTAGCTTGTTACCTCAGCTACGATCTTGTGCCCTCGGCAGGATCTGGTAGATAGTCAGGCTTCTCAGCCTTTTTCATTTGTAGATGTCTGTACTCAGACATGTTAAGCTTCCGCTTGTGCTTTGACTTGTATGCTCTGAATGTTGGGTCGTGAGACCCATGTTTGTAATATCTCGCTCCTTGGAGCCTATTGAATAAAATACTTGAGTCATAGAGTCATGTTGTGATGCCATGTTGTATTTGCACATATCGAGCATATTGTGTGTATGTTATTGAAATGCTTGGTATGTGTGGGATCTGACAACCTAGTTGTTTATCCTTGGTAGCCTCTCTTACCGGGAAATGTCTCCTAGTGCTTCCACTGAGCCATGGTAGCTTGCTACTGCTCCGGAACACTTAGCTTGGCCGGCATGTGTCCTTCTTCGTTCTTGTGTCTGTCCCTTCGGGGAAATGTCACACAGTGTCTACTGGAGTCATGTTAGCCTGCTACAGCCCGGTTTACCGGAGTCCTGCTAGCCCAGTTGCTACAGCCCTGATTCACTCGCTGATGACCGACACGTTCGTTGCTGGGTCATGTATGCCTGTCCCTGTAAGTTAGTTCCACTTTGGGTTCACGACTAGCCATGTCAGCCCGGGTTCTTTGTCATATGGATGCTAGCGGCACTATCATATATGTGAGCCAAAAGGCGCAAACGGTCCCGGGCCAGGTAAGGTGGCACCCGTGGGAATACCGTGCGTGAGGCCGCAAAGTGATATGATGTGTTACATGCTAGATCGGTGTGACTTAGGATCGGGGTCCTGACAGCGCCTGTGTTAACGGCGCCCCGCGCAGGGCGTGGCTCGTCGTTCTCGTCGTCGTCGGGCCAGGTCTCCATGCCGCCTCCTTCTTCGGAGCCGCCCGCTCCGTCGCCGCCGCCTACGGCGTCGTCCTCCAAGGCGGCCGCCCCCAAGTCGGGGTCATCCACATCGCTCACCTCCCGGTCCGCCTGGTAGTTACCACCCGGCCCCATGAGGGTGGCCAGGCAGCGGGTTGTCGCGGGAGTAGGGCCGCTTGCCGAACTGCCAGGACTTTTTAATTCTGCGACAACCCGCCGCCGCGAAGGGTGGCCTTCGCCGAAGACATGTAGATCTGTGCTCCAAAGAAGGACCACTCAATACCAAGACAAAGACCAAGGCAAGAATTAAAAAGGGAAAGCTAAGAGACTTATGACAGGCGGCGGGTTGTCGCGGGAGTAGGGCCGCTTGCCGAATTGCCAGGACTCTTCCGACCCCTTGAGGTCGGGGATCTTGTTCACTATTAGGGCCACCTTGGCAGGCGGCATGTCCTTTGTGCACATCCAACTTGGGTCGCAGTGCCCGCTCATCTGACAGATCAGATGAGGACAGCTCTGGAGCGGGAGAACCCGGCACTCGACATAGGCGAACAGTAGGTCGGACGCCACAAGACCCTCCGCCTCCATCAGCACCCGGAGCCGGTTGATGGCGGCAGCCGCGTCGGCCGATATGGGCTTCGACTTGTAGTGCCAGTTGGCCTGAGGCCCAGTAGGGGGGCCGGCCTCGTAAGGCGGCAGGTTGATGAAGTCGACGGCCGAGTCGACATTCTTCATGTAGAAATATGATTGCTGCCACAGTTTCACCGTCTGTGACAGCTTGATAGCCGGGAAGGCGTTCTTCTTCGACGGTCGGCGCACGGCGATGAAGGCACCGCACTCAGCCTCCGTTTCCTTGGCGGAGGTGCCCAGCTTCGCGTAGAAGAAAGCTCCCCACAGCTTGATGGTGGGGAGGATGCCGAGGTAGCCCTCGCACGCCGTGATGAAGGCAGACAACAGCATCACGGTGTTGGGCGTCAAGTGGTGCGGCTGGAGATGGCAAAACTCCATAAAGGAGCGGAGGAACCTGCTCTCCGGGAGGCCAAAGCTGCGGAGGAAATGTGAGCGGAAGACGACCTGCTTGTTCCCCTGCGGCGTCGGCAAGATCTCCTCCCGCGGTGGCACCCGCACCTTGACGAAGGCTGCGTTGGGCATCCGGCGCATGGCCCAAAGAAAGCTGAGGTGATCCTTGATGACCACCTAGCCGTCCCAGTCTCCTCCCTTCTCGCGCGCCATGGCATCCGAGCGGGGCTACGCGGGGAGAGGAGGCTTGGCGACGGCGAGCTACGTCAGTGCTACGGCGAGCACGAAGCAGCAGCAGCACCAGAGAGAGGAGGAAGAAAGAGCGAGGAGGAGGGTGTGCGTGCTCCGCTGCTCCCCTGCATCCCCTACTTATAGCCCTCAGGCTGTGAAGCCGAGGGGGCGGGACGTGGGATCATGGGATTAACTGCGCCCTCGACCCCACGACCCCCCGATTACTACGCAGAGTTACTGCGCAGTAACTCCCATGGGAATCGCAATCGCCCGCCTCGGCCACAGCGGATCCGTCCGCGTGCCGAGGCCCAGTGGTGGCGGGCCCGGCCTGCTGTCACGTCCCATCCAGTGTGTGGGATGGCAGGCTGGCTGGGCTAGCGCGTGCCGCGTGGCGTGCCCGTGGCGGGCGGCAGACCTAGGGAAGCTTAGCAGGCATGCCATTTGCTTCCCGCCTTGGCGTTCGAAATCGGCAGACGAGTCCACCTTGTCAAACGGCTTCGACAGCCGGCGCATCACAAGGCGGACCGAGCGTTCAATCAGAGCGCGGCAAGGAAGGAAGCCGCTGAGGCTTTATGGCCTGTCAACCGTGACGCCTCACCAGCTTCGGGGACTACTGTTGGAGTAATGGGCCACGGGTAGCCTAACCCGAGTCCCTGAGCCTTTCAAGACTTTGGGCCGGCTTCGCCCCACGAGACTCTGGAATGAAGCACCGCCTTCCGGTGGCCAGCTGGCCCAACGGCCAGCTACCCAAAGACGGCCGAGCACCAGCAGACGGCACCAAGACAGGCCGACTCCTAGCAGACGGCCTCCGGAGAGGCCGGCTTCTAGCAGGCGGCCACCCGGCGCCCTCAGAGTCTGCGCCCCTCATCAAGAGGACAAGACAGGTGAGGCTACAGTGTAGCCCCTCGCCCCTGAATCCAGGGTTTGGGGCCACAGTGCCCCGTACATGCGGAGATCTCCGCACGGCGTGGCACTGTTGCCATCCCACCCTCGACGTCATCCTAGTCAGGCAGGGCCTGCTCCCACGACGGCCTGTCGGTACGGCTCGCAGGTGGCGGGCCCTACCAGGCAGCGAGGGCCCGGAAGACGGCCAAGTCCGGCCAGTCGGATCCAAGGAGATTCGGCTCCTGGCGAGCAGCCGGATCCTTCCTCGAGTCCTGAGCGCCATTAACCAGACAAGACATATCGAGGCTACAGTGATCTCCCGCCAGGCGGTGGGACTATAGCCATGCCTTGCCAACCAAGCCTGCGTTATTAGCATCGTGGCTAGAGTGATTAGCCACCAACCAGACCCGCCAGCGGTGGAGACGGCCCGTCGGCTCCGTACCGGACCAGTCGGAGGGGCCCACCAGGCGGCGGGCCCCAGCTGTCGGCGGAGAAGCCGGCGACCAGAGGCGCTGACAGCCAGGTCCTACACCCGGCCAAGTTACCGATGTACCCCTGGGGGTAGGCCTATATAAACCCCCCTAGGGCACCCATGCAAAGGGTTCCCAACCTGTTGGGGATATAACTATTTGTGTAAGCCGCCCAGGAGGTGCCGGGTTATGCAAAGAGGATTCATCAAAGAGAAGCCCAAGACCAAAGCATGAAGATGGCGGTTCATAGAGAGCTTAAGGCCCACAGGCGACTTAAGGCCCATTGTAGTAAACCGCTGTAATGATATTACTTGTATCATAAGGTAGACTTAACTACACCGAGCCGGACATTGATTATAAGCCGGCCGGGACTCTGTAAGCCGCAGGGCGTCCACCCGTGTATATAAGGGGACGACCCGCTGGCGGCTTAGGGCAAGAAACAACTCATCGAGAACCGGGCATAGCGTATCTCGCTCCCTGGTCATCGAAACATCAATACCAACCCAACTAGACGTAGGCCTTACCTTCACCGTAAGGGGCCGAACTAGTATAAAACCCCTCGTGTCCTTTGTCCCGATTAACCCCTTCAAGCTTCCTAGTTGCGATGGCTCCACAACTAAGTCCTTTCACGAGGACATCTGACGTGACAATTCCACGACACAACCTGTTAGAACTAGACTCATACCTAGAGGAAGAAGAGAGCTAGCCCTACCTCCTTCAACCTCTAGCATACAGCTCAAGGAGCACATTGTACTCACTAGTGCCTTAGTGATCATGCGGAGACCCCGCAGAGCAGGACTAGGGGTGTTATCTCCAAGGAGAGCCCCAAACCTGGGTAAAGTGCACCAACGTTCGTGTCTACGCCTCATCCCGCTTCCAGGCACCGGCGACGTTCTACTCGCGCCCACCATGATAAGCCATCCTTTGGTATATGTCCCACCCAACCCCCGACAAGTCCGCTTTTGTTCCTGGTAGGCTAATAACTGATAATATAATTTCGGCTTACGAATGTTTGCACTTTGTGAAGGGAGTAAGTCAAAGAAAAACAGTCACTTTGCTCTCAAGCTGGATATGATGAAAGCTTATGATAGGCTTGAATGGGATTATCTCCAAGAAATGATGGAGAGGCTCGGTTTTGCTCAGCAGTGGATAAAGGTGGTAATGAACATGATCAAGTCCCTTCTCGGTTCTTTTTAATGGAGAAAAGTTGGAGGAGTTCAAACCTAGCAGAGGTATTCGGTAGGGAGATCCTATTTCCCCTTACCTCTTCTTGATAGTAGCAGAGGGCCTTTCGTGCCTACTGAAATCAGTTCCTCAGTCGTCAGCATTCTCTGGAGTCCAGGTGGCACCGACAGCTCCGGTTGTCAACCACTTGCTCTTCGCTGATGATAGCCTATTGCTGTTCAAGGCGAGTACGGAAGGGACAGAGGTGGTATCAAACTTGTTGGAGACATACCACAATGCATCGGGACAATGAGTGAATACTGAGAAGTCATCTATCTTCTTTAACAAAGGATGTCCACAGGTGACAAGGGATGGGATTAAAAATATCTTGCAGGTTCATGATGAGCAGCTGAGTGATCGGTATCTTGGGATGCCAACGGATGTGGGGCATGCAGAGAATGATACTTTCAAGTACCTAAGGGACAGGGTGTTGGAGAAGATTAAAGGGTGGATGGAGAAATTGTTGTCATATGCTGGCAAGGAGGTTTTAATAAAGGTAGTGGCCCAGGCCATTCCTGTATATTCCATGTCTTGTTTCAGGCTCCCTAGAGGAATTTGTGGAAGCATTAGATCTCTGATTAGACAATTATGGTGGGGAAGCAAGAGAGAGAAGAGAAAACCGTGCTGGGTATCATGGGATATTTGCACAAAACCAAAGTACATGGGAGGACTTGGATTTTGAGATATTGATCTCTTTAATCTCTCTTTATTGGCAAGACAAGCATGGCGCATAATTCAATCTCCGCTCACCTTAAGTGCAAGAATATTGCAAGCCAAGTATTTTTCTTCTTCATCCTTCCTTGAGGCCGAGCTAGGAGTTCGGCCGTCGCAGATATGGAGATCTATTTTGGAGGGAAGAGGAGCTCTAGAACAAGGTTTGATTAGAAGAATTGGTACGGGTGAGGATACCAGAATCTGGGATCAGAACTGGCTCCCCCGCTCAGGCCTCATGAGACCAATAGCGTGTATGGTGGCAAACAGGCCAGAACACGTTGCTGAATTGATTGACCCAAGTTTGGCAGAGTGGATGGAAGACAAGGTACGTGCGGTCTTTCTGCCCATGGATGCTAATATCATACTCAAGATACCGTTGTGTACAAGAAGAGTTGAGGATTTTTGGGCATGGGGAGAAGATGAAAGAGGTGTTTTTTCAGTAAGGTCAGTAATACAATTTTTTGCTGAAGATGAAATTGCAAGGGGAAGCATTACTGCAACCAGTAGGCGGACACTGCAATGAGGTAGTAGAGGAATCAACGTGGACTTCCTTGTGGCACATTAAAGTCCCATCGAAAATCAAGGTATTTTAGTGGAGGCTTTGTCATGAATCAATCCCAACAGCGGGGGTGTTACATCATCGGAATATATCAACTACGAGTGTGTGTGCTTTTTGTTCTGCGCAAGATGACTGGAAGCACGCACTAATAGACTGCGTGATGGCTAGAAGTGTATGGTCACTTTGCTCTGAGGAAACAATGGAGACAATGCTTGATAATTTGTCCCTTGATGCTAAAAACTGGATCTTCACTATGCACGATTCGCTGCCGCATGCGGAATTTACACGGGTGGTGGTGACTTTATGGGCAGTTTGGCGAGCAAGAAGGAAAGTGATACATGAAGAGATTTTCGATAGTCCTTTTTCTACTAACTCTTTCATAATCTGTTACTCGAGGGATCTGGAGATGATAGATAAAGGAGCTAGGGGAGGACCGACGCAAGCTAGCATCAGACAACATGAGTGGGTAGCCCCGCCCAAGGGTCAAGCAAAGATGAATGTCGACGCGGCACTGTCTATGGAAGAGGAGTGTGGTGCGGTGGGAGTGGTGTGCCGAGACCACAATGGAAGTTTCTTGGGTGCTTCGGCTCTAAAACTCGAGTTCATCACGGAACCAAGCACACTGGAGGCGATAGCTGTACGGGAAGGTCAAGCTCTGGCTGAGGATTTATATGAAAATAAAATCCAGATTGCAACGGATTGCAAGAGAGTGGTGGATGATGATAAGAAGAACTCGGCGGCTGGATATGGAGCTGTAGTGCATGAAATAATACTTCGTGCAAATGCTTTTATTTCATGTAAAATAGTTCATGAGTTTAGGAGCTCAAACTTCGAGGCTCACAATCTCGCTAAATATGCTTTGTCCATAGGGTTTGACCGTCATGTGTGGTTGGGCCAACCGTACGATCTTGATTTTCTTCCTGTAAACATTATGGACAATGAATAAAGCATGCGAGGTTGTCTCAAAAAAAATATAATCAATCAAAAAGTATAAAGAAAAAAGATAAACGTGACGTGCCGTCCCACGTGCTCAACCTAGTGACCCAAGCACCGCTCACGAGCTGTCGCGTGCCTAGCACGACCCGATTAGCCCATGTCGGGCCAAACCTGTCTTGTGTCCTGCCACCGTGCTAACAGGCCGGCCTACCAGGAACGACTCAGATGGCCAACTGTGCTCCCTCCAACGGGAGTTCCTATGCAACTAGGGACCTCGCATTGCTCTCGCGCATGCCTAGCCAAGGGGATAGTGAAGCCTTCTTAGTTTAGTATTGCGCGCGAAGCTACAGGTAATGTTGATCCCAACAATTTGTAAAATTCCGAACGCGATCATTATTTTGAAAAGATGTTTTTGTAAAAATAAAGCGAACACTTTCAAATTTGAGAAGGAAAATAAAAAGCTTGAACATTTTTTGAATATGCGAACATTTTTTTCATAAACTGAACACTTTTTTGAAAATCACGAACATTTTTTAATATATGAAAAAAAAATGTTAAAGGGAACAATTTTTGAAACTCTGAAATTGTTTTCGGAAAAGAAAATATTTTTGGAATCCGTGAACAATTTTTGAACCAAGAACATTTTTTCAAACTCAGAACAAAATATGGAAATGAAAACATTTTTAAATTTATTGAACCTTTGTTGAAAAACATGAACATTTTTTTATGAAATAAAGAACATTTGTTAAAACACGAAATATTCTTAAATAACGAAAAAGGGACAGGAGATAATAAGAACGAAAAAATAAGATGAACAATTTTCAAATTCCAAAATTGTTTTTGGATACGTGAACATTTTCTAAAAATTGGAAAAAAATTGAAACTCGTGAACAAAATTGGGCAATGTAAACATTTTGGAAAATTCGCGAACATTTTTTGAAACTCCCAAACAAAATTAGAAATAGACAATTTTTGAAGTTTGAAAACAAATTTTGAAACTACTAAACAAAACTGGAAAATACAAACATTTTCTTAAAATTGCAAATGAAATTTGAAAGAAGAACATTTTTTGAAACTCCTAAACAAAATTTGAAAACGTGAACATTTTGTTAAAAAATGGAGAATATTTGAAAGGTGATTTTTTTTTCTAAATATGCGAACATTTTTATAAAAAATGGAGAATTGCTTTTTAAATTTGTGAATGAAAGATAGTAACAGAAACATTTTTTTAACTGCAGAACAACTTTTTGAATTTTTGATTTTTTTTTAAAAAAATTCTCAAGAACAAGGAGGAGAAGAAAAAGGAATTACAACAAAAAAGAAAAAATGAAGTAAAGAAACAGAAATACGGAAAAAAAAGATATTTTTAAAAACCCAAACATTTTCTGAAACTACGGAAGAAATTTGAAAACATGATTTTTTTTGGAAAGACAAACATTTTTTGAAAAACGAGAATTTTTTGAAACTCCCAAATTTTTGTAGATGCAAACTTTTTTATAAATATGTGAAGAATTTTCAAGAAACACGAATATTTTTTGAAATGAAAACGAAAAAGAAAAAAAGAAGAAGAACAGAGAAAGGAGAGAAATAAAAAAGAAACAAAAAAGAAAGAAATTGAGACAGTATAAAACCGGTTCTGGAACCTCCTTGAAGATTCCCAAAACCGGATGACAGAAGTGGTGGGCGGGCCGGCCCAAATCCTCTCTCGCTGGCAAACGTCTGTGCGAAAGCCCGACAACTTACATGTCAAGTAGGTTTTTCCCCCTCCAACATGGTCTCCTTTTCAATGAGATCCCTATTCAAAATTTATCGGGCCGGGTTATAGGATTGTTGGTAGAAGGCGCACACACATAGTACGAAAATGTATCAGCCCATCTAGAAATTGAGCTTCCAGCATCCGGTTTTATGAAGCTTTTGACAGGTGTTGTAAAGCTTATACAAGCCTCTGATTTGGTTTTTCTGTTGCCATTTTGGCTAGTTCTTTTCATTTATTTTTCATTTTAAATTTCGTGAACTTTTATAAAATTTGCGAGCTTTTATGAACATTTCACTTTCGTTAACATTTTCAAAATTTGTGAACCTTTTTCAAATTCATGAACAGTTTTGCATCTCTTAATATATTCAAATTCATGAAGTATTTTGTGCATTTTTTAAATTTTGATATATTAGTTACAAACTTTTGCAATCCAGACAATTAATTTTATGAACATTTAAAAAAAATAAAAAGGATAATCGGTTTTTCTTAAACAAAAGTGTTCCACTTTGATAAAAAGACTACCGAACTAAATAAGTAAACGATCGACAGGTGAATCTAGCAAGTCAGCTCATGTGTGTGAGCGAATATGTACTACATGCATTAATTGGTGCCACAAAGGCTGACAATGACATTTTTGGTATATTAGTTGGCTCATGAAAAATAAGGAATGGACATTTGGACATTTTCCTGCTTTTTATTCCTTATTTTTTTGCACCATAATTGTATTTTGCATTCAACCAATTTATGTATATTAGGAATCACTTATAGTTTTCTATTGCACTTAACGGAATTATCAACGGTACATTATTGTTGAACATAATACAATACATTTTTAATGTTTAGACTATTTAATGCATGTTGTTTTGAATAAATTTCACTAAATACAAACTATATTTTGCAACTTTTTTTAATGTTTCCCTTTTGATAAACTAACATTTGACAACAAACTGCATCGAAGAAGTCTTTTCGGATATGGGAAAACTAAAATGAATTATAAAACTACATACCTCCGCGGCCTATGCCACATATAAAAGAGGGTACTAGGAAAATATGAGCGTGCTTTTCTATAGACACATAATATATATTTGATTATGCTAAGTTAGCACTAACGGTTAAAAGTTCAAAGACGTGCATAGTCTACCATGTTTTTGGTAATGTCTTGTAAAAGAGTGGTTAATTCTATTTGAGTTAGTTTGTTATTTTTATTAGAATTTTTTTGGTGGAAAATGGTAGGGAAGTTTTGGATGAACCATCGCATTGTTCAACTCTAATTTAATAAATAGTACACACTAAAGAAGATAAATGCATGTTCAATGATATTTTAGTATCATTAAATATCATGACAAAGACATATGGAATGAAGCATCCAACTAATACAGACCTCTAAAATGAAGCACACAGTAAATATCTCGATAGAGATTTCCTGAAAGCATGGTTTTTTTATATCACGTGTGATTTAATGGATGGTTTCGGATATATTTTTGCCCGATGACCAGTGAGCACCATAACCCACCTCACATGGTACCACCGAAATCCAACACGACCACGACTCATCATAACCTACAGTAACCCAGGTTGTTCCTGCCACCTCACCTGTTTCCCTCTTGTCACCGCCATGCCCTTGTACGAACCCCGTCTATTTGGAACCGTCCCTAGGAACAATCCATGTGTATGTTGTATTATCAGTTGAAGGAAATATGCCCTAGAGGCAATAATAAAGTTATTATTTATTTCCTTATATCATGATCAATGTTTATTATTCATGCTAGAATTGTAATAACCGGAAACTTAGTACATGTGTGAATACATAGACAAAAACAGTGCCCCTAGTATGCCTCTACTTGACTAGCTCGTTTATAAAAGATGGTTATGTTTCCTAACCATAGACATGTGTTGTCATTTGATGAACGAGATCACATCATTAGGAGAATGATGTGATGGACAAGACCCATTTGTTAGCTTAGCATTATGATCGTTACAGTTTCATTGCTACTGCTTTCTTCATGACTTATACATGTTCCTCAGACTATGAGATTATGCAACTTCCGAATACCGAAGGAACACTTTATGTTCTATCAAACGTCACAACGTAAATGAGTGATTATAAAGATGCTTTACAGGTGTCTCCGAAAGTATTTGTTGGGTTGGCATAGATCGAGATTAGGATTTGTCACTCCGTGTTTCGGAGAGGTATCTCTGGGCCCTATTGGTAATGCTCATCACTATAAGACTTGCAAGCAATGTGACTAATGAGTTAGTTGCGGGATGAAGTATTACGGAACAAGTAAAGAGACTTGCCGGTAACGAGATTGAACTAGGTATGATGATACCGACAATCAAATCTCGGGCAAGTAACATATCGATGACAAAAGGAACAGCATATGTTGTTATGCGGTTTGACCGATAAAGATCTTCGTAGAAAATGTAGGAGCCAATATGAGCATCCAGGTTCCGCTATTGGTTATTGACCGGAGATGTGTCTCGGTCATGTCTACATAGTTCTCGAACCCGTAGGCTCCGCATGCTTAATGTTCGATGACGATTTGTATAATGAGTTATGTGATTTGATGACCGAAGTTTGTTCAGAGTCCTGGATGAGATCACGGACATGATGAAGAGTCTCGAAATGGTCGAGAGGTAAAGATCGATATATTGGAAGGCTATATTCGGACATCGGAAACGTTCCGAGTGATTCGGGTATTTTTTGGAGTACCGGAGAGTTACGGGTATTCGCCGGGGAAGTAGTGGGCCTTAATGGGCCATACGGGAAAGGAGAGAAGGGCCTCAAGTGGTGGCCACACGCCCCCCATGGGCTGGTCCGAATTGGACTAGGAGGGGGCGGCGCCCCCCTCCTTCCTTCTCCCCTCTTCCTCCTTCCCTTCCTTCTCCTAGTTGGAATAGGAAAGGGGGGGCCGAATCCTACTTGGACCGGGAGTCCAAGTTGGATTCCCCCCTTGGTGTGTTCCCTCTAGGGCCGGCCTCCTCTTCCTCCCACCTTTATATACGTGGGCAGGGGGCACTCCAAAGGCACTCCAAGATTTGTCTAACCGTGTGTGGTGCCCCCCTCCACAGTTACACAACTCGGTCGTATCGTCGTAGTGCGTAGGCGAAGCCCTGCGCCGGTAACTTCATCATCACCGTTGCCACGCCGCCGTGCTGACGGAACTTACCCTCGTCCTCAACTGGATCAAGAGTACGAGGGACGTCATTGAGTTGAACTTGTGCTCAACGCGGAGGTGCCTTACGTTCGGTACTTGGATCGGTTGGACCCGCGAAGGAGTTCGACTACATCAACCGCTTTATTAAACGCTTCCGCTTTCGGTCTACGAGGGTATGTGGTCACATTCTCCCCTCTCGTTGCTATGCATCTCCTAGATAGATCTTGCATGATCATAGGATTTATTTTAAATTACCGCATTCCCCAACAGTGTCATCCGAGCCAGGTCTATGCGTATATGTTATATGCACGAGTAGAACACAAGTGAGTTGCGGGTGATAATAGTCATACTGCTTACCACCAACGTCTTACTTTGATTCGGCGGTATTATTGGATGAAGCGGCCCGGACCGACATTACATGACCGCGTTCATGAGACTAGTTCTACCAACGTGCTTTTGCACATAGGTGGCTGGCGGGTGTCAGTTTCTCCAACTTTAGTTGAATCGAGTTTGACTACGGCCGATCCTTGCGAAGGTTAAAACAACACACTTGACGAAAAATCATTGTGGTTTTTATGCGTAGGTAAGAACGATTCTTACTAGAAGCCCGTAGCAGCTACGTAAAACTTGCAACAACAAAGTAGAGGACGTCTAACTTGTTTTTGCAGGGCTTGCTGTGATGTGATATGGTCAAGGCATGATGTGATATAAATTGTTGTATGAGATGATCATCTTTTGTAACAAAGTTATCGGCAACTGGCAGGAGCCATATGGTTGTCGCTTTATTGTACACAATGCAATCGCCATGTAGTTGTTTTACTTTATCACTAAGCGGCAGCTATAGTCATAGTAACAATAGTTGGTGAGACGACAATAATGCTACGATGGAGATCAAGGTGTCGCGCCAATGACGATGAAGATCATGACGATGCTTTGGTGATGGAGATCATGAGCACAAGATGATGATGGCCATGTCATGTCACATATTTTGATTGCATGTGATGTTTATCAATTATGCATCTTATTTTGTTTAGTACGGTGGTAGCATTATGAGATGATCCCTTACTAAATTTCAAGGTACAAGTGTTCTCTCTGAGTATGTACCGTTGCTACAGTTCGTCGTGCCGATACACCACGTGATGATCGGGTGTGATAAGCTCTATATTCACATACAACGGGTGCAAGCCAGTTTTGCACACGCAGAATACTCGGCTTAAACTTGACGAGCCTAGCATATGCAGATATGGCCTCAGAACACTGGAGACCGAAAGGTCGAGCGTGAATCATATAGTAGATATGATCAACATAGATATGTTCACCATTGAAAACTACTCCATCTCACGTGATGATCGGACATGGTTTAGTTGATTTGGATCACGTGATCATTTACATGACTAGAGGGATGTCTATCTAAGTGGGAGTTCTTAAGTAATATGATTAATTGAACTTTAATTTATCATGAACTTACTCCTAATAGTATTTTGCAAATTATGTTGTAGATCAGTAGCTCGCGTTGTAGCATCCCTATGTTTTTTATATGTTCTTAGAGAAAACTAAGTTGAAAGATGATAGTAGCAATAATGCGGACTCGGTCCATGATCTGAGGTTTATCCTCATTGCTGCACAGAAGAATTATGTCCTTGATGCACCGGTAGGTGACAGACCTATTGCAGGAGCATATGCAGACGTTATGAATGATTAGCTAGCTCAATATGATGACTACTTGATAGTTTAGTCCACCATGCTTTACGGCTTAGAACCGGGACTTCAAAAACGTTTTTAATGCCACAGAGCATATGAGATGTTCCAAGAGCTGAAATTGGTATTGTAGACTCATGCCCATGTCGGGAGGTATGAGACCTCTGACAAGTACTTCGCCTAAAAGATGGAGGAGAATTGCTCAGCTAGTGAGCATGTGCTCAGAATGTCTGGGTACTACAATCGCTTGAATCAATTGGGAGTTAATCTTCCAGATAAGATAGTGATTGACAGAGTTCTCTAGACACCATCACCAAGTTACTAGAACTTCGTGATGAACAATAGTATGCAAGGGATGACAAAAATGATTCCCGAGCTCTTCGTGATGCTGAAATCGACGAAGGTAGAAATCAAGAAAAAGCATCAAGTGTTGATGATTCACAAGACCACTAGTTTCAAGAAAAGGGCAAAGGTAAGAAGGGGAACTTCAAGAAGAATAGCAAGCAAGTTGCTACTCCCAGGAAGAAGCCCAAGTCTGGACCTAAGCCTGAAACTGAGTGCTTCTACTGCAAAGGAAATGGTCACTGGAAGCGGAATTACCCCAAATATTTGGCGGATAAGAAGGATGGCAAAGTGAATAAAGGTATATTTGATATACAGGTTATTGATGTGTACCTTACTAGTGTTCGTAGTAACCTCTGGATATTTGATACTTGTTCGGTTGCTAAGATTAGTAAGTCGAAACAGGAGTTGCGGAATAAATAGAGACTAGTAGAGGATGAAGTGACGATGTGTGTTGGAAGTGGTTCCAAAATTGATATGATCATCATCACAGACTTTCTATACTTTTGGGATTAGTGTTGAACCTAAATAAATGTTATTTGGTGTTTGCGTTGAGCATGAATATGATTAGATCATGTTTATTGCAAGACGGTTATTCATTTAAGATAGAGAATAATTGTTATTCTGTTTACATGAATAAAACCTTCTATGGTCATACACCCAGTGTTGATGGTTTATTGAATCTCGATCGTGACAATACAGATATTCATAATATTGATGCCAAAAGATGCAAAGTTAATAATGATAGTGCAACTTATTTGTGGCACTGCCGTTTGGGTCATATCGGTGTAAAGCGCATGAATAAACTCCATAAAGATGGAATTTTGGAATCACTTGATTATGAATCATTTGATACTTGCGAACCGTGCCTTATGGGCAAGATGACTAAAACCCCGTTCTCCGGAACAATGGAACGAGCTACTGACTTATTGGAAATAATACATACCAAAGTATGAGGTCCAATGAGTCTTGAGGCTTGTGGCGGGTATCATTATTTTCTGACCTTCACAGATGATTTAAGCAGATATGGGTATATCTAATTAATGAAAAACAAGTCTGAAACATTTGAAAAGTTCAAATAATTTCAGAGTGAAGTAGAGAATCATCGTAACAAGAAAATAAAGTTTCTACTATCTGATCCCGGAGGAGAATATTTGAGTTACGAGTTTGGCCTTCATTTAAAACAATGTGGAATAGTTTCACAGCTCACGCCACCTGGAACACCATAGCGTAATGGTGTGTCTGAACGTCATAACCGCACTTTATTGGATATGATGCGATCTATGATGTCTCTTACCGATTGACCACTATCGTTTTGGGGTTATGCATTACAGACATCTGCAGTCACGTTAAATAGGGCACCATCGAAATCCGTTGAGACGACACTGTGGTTTGGCAAGAAACCCAAATTGTCGTTTCTTAAAGTTTGGGGCTGTGATGCTTATGTGAACAAGTTTCAACCTGATAAGTTCGAATCCAAATCGGAGAAATGTGTCTTCGAAGGATACCCAAAAAGAAACTGTTGGGTACACCTTCTATCACAGATCCAAAGGCAAGATATTCATTGCTAAGAACAGATCCTTTCTAGAGAAGGAGTTTCTCTCGAAAGAAGTGAGTGGGAGGACAGTAGAACTTGATGAGGAAATTGTACCTTCTACTGAATTGGAAAGTAGTTCATCACAGAAATCAGTTCCAGTGATGCCTACACCAAGTAGTGAGGAAGTTAATGATGATGATCATGAAACTTCGGATCAAGTTACTACCGACCTCGTAGGTCATCCAGAGTATGATCCGCACCAGAGTGGTACGGTAACTCTGTTCTGGATGACACGTTACTAGACCATGATGAACCTACGAACTATGAGGAAGCGATGATGAGCCCAGATTCCGCGAAATGGCTTGAGGCCATGAAATCTGAGATGGGATTCATGTATGAGAATAAAGTATGGACTTTGGTGGACTTTCCCGATGATCAGCAAGCCATAAAAAATAAATGGATCTTCATGAGGAAGACAGACACTGATAGTAGTGTTACTATTTACAAAGCTTGACTAGTCGCAAAAGGATTTTTCGACAAGTTCAAGGAGTTGACTATGATGAGACTTTCTCTCCCGTAGTGATGCTTAAGTCTGTCCGAATCATGTTAGCAATTGCCGTATTTTATGAAATCTGGCAGATGGATGTCGAAAACTGCATTCCTTAATGGATTTATTAAACAAGTGTTGTATATGATACAACTAGAAGGTTTTGTCAATTCTAAAGGTGCTAACAAAATGTGCAAGCTCCAGCGATCCATCTATGGACTGGTGCAAGCATCTCTGAGTTGGAATATACGCTTTGATGTGTTGATCAAAGCATATGGTTTTATACAGACTTACAGTGAAGCCTGTATTTACAAGAAAGTGAGTGGGAGCACTACAGACTTTCTGATAAGTATATGTGAATGACATATTGTTAATCAAAAATGATGTAGAATTTTCTGGAAAGCATAAAGGAGAGTTTGAAAGGAGTTTTTCAAAGAGAGACTTCGGTGAAGTTGTTTACATATTGAGCATTAAGATCTATAGAGATATATCAAGATGCTTGATTTTTCAATGAGTACATACCTTGACAACATTTTGAAAGAGTTCAAAATGGATCAGTCAAAGAAGGAGTTCCTGCCTGTATTACAAGGTGTAAAGTTGAGTAAGACTCAAAGCCCGACCACGGTAGAAGATAGAAAGAGAATGAGAGTCATTCCCTATGTCTCAGTCATAGGTTCTGTGAAGTATGCTATGTTGTGTACCAGACCTATTGTGTACCTTGCTATGGTTTTGGTAAAGGGGTACAATGGTGATCTAGGAGTAGATCAATGGACAGCGTTCAAAATTATACTTAGTGAGGACTAAGGAAATGTTTCTCGGTTACGGGGGTGATAAAGAGTTCGTCATAAAGAGTTACGTCGATGCAAGCTTTTACACCGATCCAGATGACTCTAAAATCTCAATCTGGATGCATATTGAAAGTGGGAGCAATTAGTTAGAGTAGCTCTGTACAGAGCATGTAGACATAGAAATTTGCAAAATACATACGGATCTGAATGTGGTAGACCCATTGACTAAACCTCTCTCACAAGCAAAATATGATCACACCTTAGTACTCTTTGGGTGTTAATCACATGGCTATGTGAACTAGATTATTGACTCTAGTAAACCCTTTGGGTATTGGTCACACGGTGATGTGAACTATAGAATGTTAAATCACATGACGATGTGAACTATTGGTGTTAAATCACATGGCGATGTGAACTACATTATTGACTCTAGTGCAAGTGGGAGACTGAAGGAAATATGCCCTAGAGGCAATAATAAAGTTATTATTTATTTTCTTATATCATGATAAATGTTTATTATTCATGCTAGAATTGTATTAGCCGGAAACTTAGTACATGTGTGAATACATAGACAAAAACAGTGTCCCTAGTATGCCTCTACTTGACTAGCTCGTTTATCAAAGATGGTTATGTTTCCTAACCATAGACATGTGTTGTCATTTGATGAACAGGATCACATCATTAGGAGAATGATGTGACGGAGAAGAACCATTCGTTAGCTTAGCATTATGATCGTTACAGTTTCATTACTACTGCTTTCTTCATGACTTATACATGTTCCTCAGACTATGAGATTATGCAACTCCCGAATACCGAAGGAACACGTTGTGTGCTATCAAATGTCACAACGTAAATGGGTGATTATAAAGATGCTCTACAGGTGTCTCTGAAGGTATTTGTTGGGTTGGCATAGATCGAGATTAGGATTTGTCACTCCGTGGTTCGGAGAGGTATCTCTGGGCCCTCTCGGTAATGCTCATCACTATAAGCCTTTCAAGCAATGTGACTAGTGAGTTAGTTGCGGGATGAATTATTACGGAATGAGTAAAGAGACTTGTCGGTAACGAGATTGAACTAGGTATGGTGATACCGACGATCGAATCTCGGGCAAGTAACATACCGATGACAAAAGGAACAACGTATGTTGTTATGCTGTTTGACCGATAAAGATCTTCGTAGAATATGTAGGAGCTAATATGAACATCCAGCTTCCGCTATTGGCTATTGACCGGAGATGTGTCTCGGTCATGTCTACATAGTTCTCGAACCCGTAGGGTCCGCACGCTTAACTTTCGATGACGATTTGTATTATGAGTTATGTGATTTGATGACCGAAGTTTGCTCGGAGTCCCGGATGAGATCACGGACATGACGAGGAGTCTCTAAATGATTGAGAGGTAAAGATTGATATATTGAAAGGCTATATTCGGACATCGGAAATGTTCCGAGTGATTCGGGTATTTTTCGGAGTACCGAAGAGTTACGGGAATTCGCCGGGGGAAGTAGTGGGCCTTAACGGGCCATACGGGAAAGGAGAGAAGGGCCTCAAGTGGTGGCCGGACGCCCCCTCATGGGCTGGTCCGAATTGGACTAGGAGGGGGTGGCGCCCCCCTCCTTCCTTCTCCCCTCTTCCTCCTTCCCTTCCTTCTCCTAGTTGGAATAGGAAAGGGGGGGCCGAATCCTACTTGGACCGGGAGTCCAAGTAGGACTCCCCCCCTTGGTGCGCCCCCTCTAGGGCCGGCCTCCTCTTCCTCCCTCCTTTATATACGTGTGCAGGGGGCACCACAAAGGCACTTCAAGATTTGTCTTAGCCGTGTGCGGTGCCCGACTCCACAGTTACACACCTTGGTAGTATCATCGTAGTGCTTAGGCGAAGCCCTGCGCCGGTAACTTCATCATCACCATCGCCACGCCGTCGTGCTGACGGAACTCACCCTTGTCCTCAACTGGATCAAGAGCATGAGGGACGTCATCGAGCTGAACGTGTGCTGAACGCGGAGGTGCCGTACATTCGGTACTTGGATCGGTTGGATCGCGAAGAAGTTCGACTATATCAACCGCGTTACTAAATGCTTCCGGTTTCGGTCTACTAGGGTACGTGGACACACTCTCCCCTCTCGTTGTTATGCATCTCCTAGATAGACCTTGCGATCGTAGAATTTTTTAAAATTACCGCGTTCCCCAACATCAGCTTCGTTGAGAAATGAAAATAGCGGGGGGGGGGGGGGGGGGGGGGGACTCCTTAATTTGGAAAAGAAAGAGGGGAAATTAGGATAACTCTCAAGTTTTCGAAACTGTTGAACCAGATCGCTATCAATAAAATCATATTTTGATGGCTGGTGAAATTTTGTTAGTGAAGTAAAGGTTGACAGTTGGTCGTGCCCCCCCCCCCCCCCCCCCCCCCCCCCCCGTCTCTCTTTGTTGAAAACTAAAGGGGGCATGAAGCAGGCGTTGCATATGCTCTACCCTGTATGTGAGGCATGTCTTCACTCTTGAGTTCTACTTTGAAGTAACAGAATGTATGTGACATTCTAATTGCCCCCCCCCCCCCCCCCCCCCCCCCTGTCACTCCCTAACTCTCTCATGGTTTCTGCTTGTAACTTCCCTTCCAGGGCTTCTTGATGATATGTGGAATTAAGGTGGTGAGTCCGCCCCCACCACCACCACAACACCACATGAATGGGTTCCCTGTACTCACTAGTCGCACTCCCTCTCTATATATAGTTCCTCTTAGTCTGAATTGTTTCAAGATTGATTGCAAGGGATATCAAAAATTTAGGATCAATACATGGAAGTTAGAATCAAGGGAGGAGCGGGGAGGAGAGGTGGGAGCGGGTACCGAGGAGGAGGTCGTCCATGTTGACGTGCGAGACGGTGGCCCTGGGCGTCGGCGCTGGCGCTGGTGCAGCCTGCCCCTCGCCGGCGACCACCGATGCCATTGGCGCGCGCGTGAGGGAGAGAGATCTGGGGGATTTCGGTGTGCTGATCTCGCGCGGCTGCTGAGCTCGTCCAGCCGACCGTATGATTGCTCCACCGAGGTGAGCTCGTGCAGCTTGGAACACTATGGGCCGGGCCAAATCCGCTCATGTCTGCCAACAGTACGAGCGCGACTATGTCTCGTGTCATGCGAGAAAGAGTCAGGTCTCGCCTAAGGACCACGCGAATGCTCCGGCACAGAGCATGGGAGGCCACTCCTCCAGTGATTCCTATTCAGCGCTCATGGCGCCGGTTATAAGCTTATTAATAGATAGCGCACACCCAGGTAGGGAATGAGCCGACCTATCTAGAGGTTGAGCTTCCAGCATCAGGTTTTGTGAAGTTTACACAAGCCTTAGATTTTTTTTCTTTTATTACCATTTTCTGCAAGTATTTTTGTTTGTTTTTATTGGCGCCGGTGCTGCTTGTCCCTCGTCAGCGTCCACCGATGCCATTGGAGTGTGCGAGAGAGATCTGGGCCATGTCGATGTCGGGATCTCGCGCGGCTGCTAAGCTCGCCGACCGACCGTAGGGGTGACCTCATGCAACTTGGAACACTATGGGTTGGGCCAAATCGGCCCCTGTCCTAGCTCGCTGGCAACAAACAAAATGACACTCCCTCCAACGTGATCTCCTATTCAACGAAATCCCTATTGAACACTTACAGCGCCGGGTTATAGGATTTTTGAAAATGGGTCAGCCCATCTAGAGGTTGAGCTTCCAGCATCCGGTATTGTTAAGCTTGTAGAAGCTCCTGACATATGCGGAGCTTCTAGAAGCTTCTGACTTGTTTTGTGAAGCATACCGAAATTTTTCATCTTGTTTTTTATTTCACAATTTTAGTTGGATTGTTATGTTATTTATTATTTTCTATTTTTAACTTCATGAACCTTTTTTTTAATTCGTAAACTTTTCTAAAAATTGCAAACAATTTTCAAATTTGAGTACTTACTTCAATGTTGTGAACAATTTGAAGAGTCATAGTTTTTCCTAAAATTGCGAACATTTTTCACATCCGTGAACATTTTTCGAATCTATGAACATTTATGAACAAATTTTTATATTGAATTAATGATTTTTTTAAAAAAATTCACTGACTTTTTGAAATTCGTCCATGTTTTTGAAAATCACTGGAATTTTTCATATCCATGAAACTTTTTCCAATCCATAAAAAAATTAAGCATGTGAACATTTTTAAAAATTTAAGCGGAAAAAGAGCAGCACCCAAAAGAATGTAAGCAAAATAAAGTGAGCAAATGAATGGGTGGCCAAATCGAGTGAGCTAGCCATGCACGTGCTGCAGGCGCTAATTTTGGCCACATGCGCTGAAAAGAAGGTCTTAGGTATAATAGTAGCCTAATGCAGAAATAATCATTCTAAAAATATTAGTTATTTAGAAATTTATTTTTCTTTTTCTCATCCAGGGCCGTCGACAGGCATGTGCAACCTGTGCGACCACACAGGGCCCCCCAAAAAGTGGGGACCCCAAGTAGGCCCATTAGCGATAATTGCCCAAGGGAAAAAAGGTTGCCCGTGTTCGGCTGTTTGTCCACGAGTCGCCCAACCCTAAATCTTCACGGCATGGAAGTATTCTCCTAATCTATGTTTCATCTGCGCGGCGCGCTGCCTGTCGTGCCTCTGTCGTTTAATCTGCCCAATCTGGTGTCCACATGTCTCCATAGTCCTCGCGCACCCACACTCGTCGGCACGCGTTGAGCCGATAGATTGGGCTGGCCAGAAGCTCTCCGCCTTCTCATCTAGTGAGTCCTAATTCTTGAATCCTAATCTGATTCATAGTGGTATTATATTTTGAAAACAAGTTTGCTCAACGTATACACCATATCTAGGAGAACAAGGCATAACTAGGTCTATGAGATCAATTGAGAATTTTTTATCCATACACATACTATAAATTCAGGCATATATTTGTATTTTATTCTCTATCTGATTAATCGTTAAGTCTTAGATTTATTTATCCGACATTTCATCTCTTCTTACTAGTTTAACTAATGTCAATGCGCAATAGTAGAATTTCTTGTGATAACTCATTACCCTATAATAAAAATTGTTAGACTCAGATATATTTTAATTCTTTTCTTGTCTAGAAATATAAAATATCATTCTGATCTCAAAAAGAGTATTTTAAGTTATATAAATTTCTCATATTTTAGGGTTTTATTTTATACTCCCTCCGTTCCTTGATATAAGGTGTATAGATTTTTGAGAAAACTCCCGAAATATAAGGTGTATTGCGTTGCACCACTCATTTGGTTAATTTTTTGGGGGATTTGATTACATTTCCTTATATCATGCAAGCTCCTCTATTTTGTCATGTCAATTAGTCAGGTGTAATCTTACCCAAAACTTGGGAAACTTTCCCTCCACATGCGTTCTTTAATTTCCGTGCCAAAAATTATACACCCTATATTTAGGAATGGAGGGAGTATTTCGCAGCGGAGCCCCAGATTCCTGGAGACGTCTCTGTTCTCATCCCTTAGTTATCCGCTTCATAACTGTCTTTTGCATATAACCAATCCATTTAAATTATCAGGCACTTATATAGTTTTCTATTGCACTTTACATGATCGATCAACATAATACATTACATTGTTAGTGTTTAGACTATTTAATGTATGTCGTTTCAAATAAATTTCACTAAATAGAAACTGTATTTTTCAAAAAATGTTTTTAATGTTTTTTTTGATAAATTGACATTTGGAGACAAACTTCATTGAATAAGTCACTTTAGATATGAGGAAAACTAAAAAAACTCTACAAAACTACATCCCTCCACGATATATGACACTTATAAAAGAGGGTACTAGGAAAATATGAGTGTGTTTTGCTATGGATGAATAATATATATTTGATCGGCTAAGTTAGCACTGACGGTTCAAAGCCCAACATACATGCTTATTCTGCCCTATTTTTGTTGATATCTTGTAAATGAGTGGTTAGTCCTATGTGAGTTAGTTTTTTTTATTTTTGTTAAAGATTTTTTTGGTGGAAAATGGATAGGGCAATTGGGGAGAAACCATCGATATCACACCAACACTCATTTACTAAATACATAGTATAGAAGATAAATACATGTTCTCCTATATTTTAGTATCATTAAATATCATGACCAAGACCTATGAAATGAAGCATCCAACAAATATCTCAAGACAAACCTCTGAAATGAAACGAACAGTAAATATCTCGATAGAGATTTCTAGAAAAGCATGGTAGTTTCTATCACATGTGAGTTAATGGACAGTTTTGGAGATTTTTTTGCTCAATTACCAGTCAGCACCAAACCTCGCCCCGCATGGTGCCACCAAAATCCAACATGACCGTGACTCATCATAACCCACCGTAACCCACATTGTGTCTGCCACCTCACACCCTTTCCCTCTTGTCACCGTCATGCCCTTGCACGAACCCCTCCTCTTTGGAGCCGTACCGAGGAACAACTATACTTATGTCTTGCATTACCGGTTTCGTTGAGAAATGAAAGTGTGTGTGTGCGGGGGGGGGGGGGGGGGGGGGGTACTAATTAATTTAGAAAAGGAACATGAACAATTAGTGCAACATTCAATTTTCCCAAACTATTAATCCAGATCTCTATTAATAATCATATTCTGATGCCCGGTGAAAAGATTTTCGATGAAGTGAAGCAAAGTTGACTGAAGGGACTTGAGGCAAGCTTTGCAGAAGCTCTACCCAGTTTATGAGGCAGTTCTTCACTCTTGTGCACTACTTTAAAGTAACAAAATTTATATTACACTCTAATTGCATCTCCTCCCCCGTTGTATTTTGTTACTCCCTAACCTTCTCATGGTTGACCACGCGGAGTGGTTTTATATCCAACGGGCTCATGGTGCTATGAAGTTCGGGATTTGAGACAAGTTGCTGCAGGCGGTGTTGAACAGAATCCCAAGGTATCATGGTGTCTCGCCCTGAAGACTTGCTAGTTATTTACTTGTTCTTGTTTTGATATAAATGTTAAAATCTCACATAGGAAGAATTTAATAGGGGATTTCGCTAGAAATCCACATCAGTTTTTTTTACAATGGCAAATCAAACATCCGAGATGGCAAATTATGTTGTTTCAAGGATGGCAAATTCTTCTAGCAAGCATGACAAAATGCTTGCCATATTCATTTTTTTTGCCAGAATTTGCAATGCTTCCTAAAAAAATTATCATCCTCGCCACAACATAATTAGTTTGCCATAAAAAACATTTGATATTGCCATGCTTAGAAATCCGACTTCAGAGTTTTAACATTACCGTTTAATAAATAAAAAAGAGGAAACACAACAAGCCCACGGTACGGTAAAACTAGTAAAGGCAGAAACTATATTATCGTTGGTAAGTGCTAAATTTTTAGGAGGACAGGCCAAAAACACAAATAGCTTCAAGAAACCTGAATTACTACTCTATATGATTACCAATCATGCAACTCGCTCCATTTAGAGATATTAAAATTGTGCACTTTTCTAGCCCTCTCAGGCCACCAACGTTTCTAACCATTGGATCATTTGTGATGCTCGTATTTTGGCCGTCGGATACTCTTAAATAGCGCTAAGTGGACCAGATGCCTCATGGGCTACTGCTTCGGTAAAAAAATCGGTGGTTTATGGAATCGTGCCTATCTCGCTCAAGAAGCCCATTTAACATATACGTTTCCCATCGACACCGGCCCACTTAGCACAAAAAATATCGCAAGGAAAGAAGAGCGGCCGCTTTGGCAAGGGCAGTGTGCGGGTGATGCGAAGAGCCCTTGTTCAGGGAGACATTGAAGGGGCGGCGGGGCAGTGATGCGGAATTTCCTATTGGACGCACATTGCGTCAAAATGTCGGCCCTTCGCATAGACTTGGCGATGTAGCGATTACCTGGGCCGACCCATTAACGTGTTGAAGTGATTCGTTTTGGGAACCTTCTAGACTTTCTCAGCCATTTTTTTTCTGGTTTTGGGAACCTTCTGAACTGGGTTTTCCGTTTCTTTTGGGTTTTTGGTTATATTTTTTTGTTATTTGTTTATTTTTCTTTTCTTTTCCTATTGTTGTTTATTTTTTTGTCAAGTTTATATTTCTATTTTTAAGAGTTCATGTTTTGGAAATTGTTTGGAAACTTAAAAAATGTTCGTGCTTTTAAAAACGTTCAATATTTTTAAAAACGGTTGTGTATTAAGAAAACCATAGTTTCAAAAAATGTTTTGCACTTTTAAAAAATTGTTCAGGAGTTTCAAAAAATGTTCCTGTTTTCAAAACTTGGACGGAATGTTTTTCAAAAATTGTTAAGAATATTTTTGTTGAAATTTGTTAGAACTTTTCAAATAATGACCGGGGTTTCAAAAAATGTTCCTGTTTTCAAAACTTGTTCACAAACTCAAAAAGTGTTCTTGTTTTCAAATTTTTGTTCACGTATTCAAAAATTGTTGTGTTTTAAATTTGTTTGGATTTTCAGAATTCTTCTCCATTTCGAAATTTGTTTAAAAAAATTGAAAATATTTTCTTTATTTTAAATTTTTGTTCGCAAATTGAAACATGTTCGTGTTTACAAAAATAATGAAAATTCACCTTTTTAGTTATTATTTTTTTGAAAACAAGGACATGCTTTTGTCTTTTCTTTTTCTTTACTACTTTTCAAGTATATTTTTGTTTTTCTTAAGATCTTGTTTGGAAAATTGTTCAGAAAATTAAAAAATGTACGTTCTTTTAAGGAAATGTTATTTTTTTATATAGTCGTGTTTTCTAAAATTGTTCATAAATTCAAATAATGTTTGCATTTTCAAAAACAAATCCAGGCATTTCAAGAAATGTTCTCATTTTTCAAAATTATTCATGATTTCAGAAAATGTTTCTGTTTTAAGAAAATGTTCAGAAATTTTAAAAAAAATGTTCTTGTTTTCAAATTTTGTTCATCTATTTCGAATGGTGTTTCCATTTTTTAATTTTACTCACAAATTAAAAAAATCGTCTTTTCAAAAAATGTTTAAAGGTTTAGAAAAAAATTATGTTCCAATATTTTGTTCACCTAAATAAAAATGTTCGCATTTCCAAAATTTGTTCAGGATTTTGCAATTGTTCTCAGTTTAAATTTTTTGTTCTGAACCTAAAAAGTTGTCCCCGTTTTCCAATTTTGCTCACCAATTCAAAAAGTGTTCACGTTTTCAAAGCATGTTCAGGAATTTTGAAAACAATTCACGTTTTAACAAATGTGCTGAAGATTTAAAAAATGTTTGACTTTTAAATATATTCCACTATCGTTTGTTCTTAAAATTTCGTGTTAACCATTGGTTATCTGGTGGCTTCAGACCTAGGGGCCGTTGGATGGCCACCAAAGCTGGCTATACACCAATAAATTGGTCATGCCCTCAAATTTTGGCTATTGTTTGGATCGGGACCAATTTTGGCTCGCCCCATCAAACTTGGGCATGCGCCCGTGGAGTTTTCGCCAACGCCATGGGCGAATCCGCGGCGCGGAAAACGTCCGCCAAAAAATTGGCGAGCCCGCGACCCTTCGTCCTCGTCTCTTTCCTTGTTTCTCTCTTCAGCCGATCTACATCTATCGATGGCGTTGACCTGCACTGAACCACCCGGCACCAGCGATGCTCCACATTTCTTCCTCCTCTCTCAAGTGAATCACACTGAAATGTCACCAGCCGGAGCCCCTCTAGTTCCCTCAAACCAGGCCCTCGATTCCCTTTCCTCTATCGTGATTTCCCCCACTCTTGTTAGATCTTAAATTTCTTATCAAATCATTTTTCTCTGTGCTGCTACTTCACACGCATCTTGATTTCACTAGTGTCGAAAACGTTTTTATATTATGGGACGGAGGGAATATGTATTATTGAACTTTTCTCTGTGCTGCTACTCCACACGTTCTTGCCATCTCTGTTTGCTATTTAGCCGAGATAAGCTGTTCACCCAAGTAAATGTACAACTACGATTTTACAAGATTTATGTCCGAGATAGTATGCATCGATCTGCAGTCACCTACTTAATTATTTTTTGCACTGGTGCGACGTAACAGCAGGTAACGGGGAAGCAAAAGTTTGCTGTCATAATGTTCTAGCATATTCAGTTTGTTTGTATTTTGTAATCCAGTTTGTGTGGTCTTGTATTATTATTAGAGTGAATTCCATTTTTTACCTTGTAGTTGTACATTTGTGACACATATTACCCTATTTAGCGGAACTTTTATCGAAATGTCAGATTTTGGAGACTTTTAACACGGTTTTACCCCAGTTTTACATTTTGTCTGTTTATGGTCGACAGGATCGGCATGTTGCGTCATTGATTTGTAAAAAAAACTGTAAGGATAGGAGGGCATCATTGGCGATCTTGTCCAAGCTTCTCTTGTCTATCTATTCCACTCCTTGTGGCCGTCCACATGTTTTTGGATACAGGGCGTCACCTCACACCTTACCTGATGGACACACATCAAAAAACAAGGGTCCAAAGATTTCAAAAGGGGTATTCTAGACGAATTTTCACTCGAAGGGGTAATTAGTGTCACAAATGTATAAATATGGGGTAAAAAGTGGAATTCACTCTTATTATTATTATCCACATTTTTTTATTGACATAATCTCAATTTGTAAAGTTGCCAAATATTTGGCTTGAAACCAAATGATAGCCAATGATTTTGCCAAAAAATTGGCAAGTACTGATGGCTACAATCCAAACAGCCATAACTTGCCAATTTTTGCATCCTCCTAGCGCTGTAATTTTTGCATCGTAAAATTTTCCGTTGAACTTAATTCGGTTGTACTGGGCCGGTCCAGTCGGGGACACCCTGTGCGGCGCGCGCTCCAATTGCTGCAGTAAGCGGCGTATAGGAACTCCCCAGTGATGCGCCATCGTGGGTGATTGGAGTATGTCTGCCGGTAATCAAGCGAGGAGTAATGTTGCCGTTGCTAAAAAATCCATTAATGCCAATGGAGGTGCACCACTCGCCGTCCTGCTCCCAGCGTCCTTTAGAGCATGGTTAGTAATATAGCCAGCTGATGGCTATAAGGAACCGCCATGTCATATATAGCCATCATCTATAAGCACTCATACAATAGTGTGGACTATAGATTGGCTGTTACATTAGTATTTTTTTGCATCTCCTCTCTATCTCTTTCTTCACATTTATTATATTTATCTAGGAATGCGTATATAACTAGGCTCTTGCATAAGAGCCCACTCCCCTTACTTTTTCACATCTCACTCCTCCACATAGGCAAAAATTCCATTCAAGTGGGCTATAAGCCCACTATTGTACTTGCTCTTATTTAGCACGCCCCGGGGCACACCTCCCACCTCCCCCGCCCTTAACCTCGACGGCGGCGCCCACCGCTACTCACCGGCATCCTACTGCGCCGACCTCTTCTGATATAGCTCCATGCTGCCAATGGCATTCAATTCAGTTATAGCACCATGGCGGGCTGCAGGGCGTCTCCGGTCACCAGGAGCCCCAAAGCCACCAGATCAGACACCCCAAGGCATATATCCAGAAGGGATGTAGATCAAAATGTATTCCAACTCTATTTCAGGACCTACCCTCCCGGGTCTTTGCCCTCCTTCTTCATCCACCTTCTCTCAGAGCAGTCCACCTACGTCTACAGTTTGTCTGGGCAGCGAGGTGTTGTGTTTGTCAGGATAAGTGCGATTCGTGTTTCTGCATATATCTCTCATTTTTCGCTTCTGTTACATTTGTTTGATGTATTTTTTTTGTACATTAGGCATGAAGGATTTATGTGCTGCAGACTAAATAGAGGACTTCATTTGTTCAGCTCTTATTGCCCAAGCCCCAAAGTTTGCTGGTTCAGCAAAGATTGGGAGGATAAGCATTGTACGTGTATCAGGTTTGCTTTGGGCATAAACATTGAACTAAATATCATTATTTCAGATAAATGGAATTAGCATAAAGTTCTTGCTGCATATGTGACAAGCCTGGGTTGGGCTGTGCAGTTGTCCAGGACATGATTTTCTTCCTTGCATTAGCTTTATGCCACTTCTAGCATGGTCGTAATTTTTCAGGCAAAGTACAATGGAAATAATCAGATGTTGAAAGATTTCCTATACCCATGCAAAAATTGTCTGTTATGTTTATCTACAGAAGTCGAATTTTACATTCTTAAATCTTAGAAACCTCAATCGTATTATCATTAGCACATATTATTTCAATAAAGATGCTCAAACGATAAACAATTAATAGCTATTTCTTCACCAGGTGGCATACAGTATCCAGTCCATTCTGCATTGAATTTAGTGAAGAAACATCACCACTATTGCCGTCACATTGTACAGAAATACCTAATGTGAAACCTGTAAAATGCAAGTCGCTTTATAGAATTGTTAGGCTGATTAGTTTTGTAAGGAAATAAAGTAGTGCCACTTAATAAATTCTATTTTCTTTCTGTTATCGATGTCATTCTAGGTTACCATGGACAACTCATTTGTTATACTTACTAGTAGAATGCCCGTGCGTTGCCACGGGCTTCTGAAATAGTTTAATGAAGTTATATAAAATGGTTTGATGAAGTTATATAAAGATAATGCATGCTAAATTTCACAGGTAGAGACAATATAACATGGTCATAATTGCATAATAATTGAAGTTTAATTTGACATCTTTTTTGTTTTTTATGAGATAGCACCGCTTTCATATCATTATATTGTAAAAAAAAAACGGTGGTCCCTTTCAGCGACGTCGCTTCGGAACCATTGTCAATAGGTTTTTTTTGTGCATCTCCAAAATCCATATCCTTGTCTCATATATTCTGAAAACAATAATATAAAATAATGCACCTTTTGCGTTAACATGTGTAGCACCTCTTCTCGTGGTGTTTCGGTCCGGGCCGTCATCGTTACATCAGTGCATATGTCAGTTGATATATTTAAAACATCATTCAAGTCCATCACTATTTATCTCTGATGGACAAAGGTGAAACATACAAAATATAATGATATTTTATACTGTATTATATAAATAAACATCTATAATATATAATAAAAACAAAAGTGAGACTAACACATATATTTTCAGTTGCATTTTTTTCACCCTACAATCTTATCCTTATGCGGACCTCCCCTCACTCCTCTCCTCCTCACAGCCAGACCTCGCCAAATGGGCCGGCCCGCAACGGCACGGTCCGGCCTGAGTTAAACGGGCCACCCCTCCCCACCCGATGCTCAGAAAAAAAACCTCTCCCCACCCACTCTCTCCCCCTCCCAGCCACTCACTCTACCCCCCTCCTCTCCCCCGCGATGGCGTTGGCCGATGTCCCTCTCAGTCTCTCCCCTCCTCTCCCCACTGTGCCGCCCACCACGTGCGTCTCCCAACTACGCCGCCGCCCCCGCTGCCGCCGCCCTCCTGCGCTGCTGCGAAGGAGGCAACCACCGCCGCCCACCTGCGCAGCTCAACAACCGCCGACCCACCTCGCCCACCGCGGCCCACAGCTGGACCACCTCCTCCCCGAGGAGACCAGGAACTCCGCCTCGCCGAGAGCTACGCCATCCTCGAGCCGCGCTTGCTGGGGAGCCGTGGATCGACGGAATCGCTCCCATCTCCTCCCACTCGCGCCTCTCCTATCTTCCCCGATCCGTTCAAAAGAATTAGGGTGCCCCGCCGGTGTAGTGGTGCGCCGCTCGCCGCCGCTGGAGGTCCGCTGCTCGCCACCTCCCCCCCCTCTCGATTGCTTGCTATGCAGCCTGGGCGTCGTGGTCCACCGCTCGCTGCCGCTGGACGGCTGGAGGTCGTCGGCACCCAAGTACCGCCCATGCTCTGGCGCTTGCACGCCGCCGGCCCTGCCCCATCCCACCCTCCGCCACCACCTTCCCCACCCAGAGCTCGGATTTACGACGCCCACTGCTTTCCAGTTCGAGCTTCGCCTCGACCTCATCCCTGCTGCCGCCGTCTTCCTTGAACTAAGGAAGCCCTCATCTGATACGCTCTCGTCCGCGACGTGCTTCTCCAACCATTGGTACGTGACGGTGGTTCGGTCCGGGAGGTGGCTCCTGCAATCCTGGCGTCGCCGCAGCGGTGGTTCCATTCCGGCGGCATCAGGGGAGCACACAACGTCCACGAGCAGCAAGCAGAGCCGGCCAATGATGCAGCAGCGCTGGCCATGAGGAGACGCCTGCCGTGGCGGACGCGGAGACAACAGCCATGGGCGTGGAAGACGGTTTTGGATCCTGTGAGCCGCCGTCGCTGCCGCACAGGAAGTCAACGTGGGCCTTCTGCTGCTCCATGTCCAACAAGTCGCCCACGAGGCGTCAGTGTGGCATTGCTAGCTCCAGCTTCCCCCTGCAATCGTCTCTGCCGCCAGCACTTGCACGCAATCGTGCTGGTGAGGCTCTTCATGTTTACTTTGTTCTGCTTGTAACATGGCCTATACGCACAAATATTTTGCATCATCTGAACAAATGATGGTAAGTTGATTCATATGTAATGTGACATCCTGATTACAAGTTCTGTTAGATTAGTTTTTCTGTTGGAATAATTGTTCTATTGGAATGATTGTTCTGTTGGAGTAGAGCAATGACATCCCTGTGATTCAGTTTTTAGGGGAGGGACAGAATAGGAGTATAAAACATTTGACTACTGTATTTTTTAATACTTATAAACAGGGAGTATATATCATCGAGGTAGTACAGGGATATCCAACATAATCAGAGACCTTATGGTCGGATCGATCTTCATATATAGTAGAATGTTTTATTTGTTTGCGAGTTAGGTAATTGTTTTTTTTGAGCCGTGGTGTTTTCCATAGTACTAAATTAGTATTAGTTATTCCTACAAGTGTTAGTTGTTCATAAGCATATAATATAAGCTGCTACTGTCAATATTTACCTCTGAAACTCTGGTATTCTACTCCTTTATTTTCCTGATACCTTGTCAGTCAGTATGTACTGAGTATATCCACACTACAGGTTTATGTAGTTCAAGATCAAAGGCAAGAATCAGCCAAATATGATGATGAGAACAAGGCTAATGACGGAGAACCTTCATCTATCGAAGCTGAGCAGTCTATTGGGATACTAAATTTCAATGCGCATCCTAAGTTTTAGTTACCTGAAATCAAGGCCAGTTTCAGTCGATGCCGAAGTAAACTACCACATGTAAGTTTAGGGACACACATTAGTTTCCGGCTAGGGATTTAATGGTTGCCGAACTTTATGCACATATGGCGTAGTAGAGATGCATGCTTCGTTATCCTGCAGTTATCTGAATTTTTTCTGACCTGCACTTTTCTTGCCTTTAGTTTTGTTCTTAACAGAATTATTACTTACTGACAGACGAATACTTGTTTGCCTTCATCATCTGCATTTCAAATGACTCATTATGCATCAGGCTAGCTAGGCAATACGAAATTTTACTTCTTGGCTATAGTCACCGAGCACTGCAATTTGAAATTACAGCCACGAATTTTGGATTAGTCCAAAGGGCATTCTTAATCTGATACAGTCAACCGAGCACTGCAATTTTCAAAACAAGAAGCGGCTGCTACCATATTATTTATGTTTACAATTAACAAACTACATCCTGACAATCCTTCTTATTTTTGTTTGCATTCAGACGTGATGAACTTGAGAAAATCCATGCACTTCAATTGGACAGGAGTTTTTTGCCACGTAATCGATGATGCACTTCACGTGACAGAATTGTAAGATCAGTACTTCTATCTACTCTATTCATCACATCTACACCTCTGTTTATTCATTCTATGAGCTCTCTATTTAAGAGAAACAACAGAGACTACTATTTAAGAATAGTAGCCTTTTCAACTAAATGTTGAAGTATGTGTTTTCTGCATGCACCAACAAGTTATTCAAGAAAAACTAATTAATGCCTTAAACTTAAAAGTATCTCGTGGCCAAAACAAACAGTTCACTCAAAATTAAAACAGGAACTACTTTTACTGGTAAGTGGTAACTGTGCATCTCCATATTGTGCTGCAAACAAAAGCATAACAGGGTTTAGGAACCACAGTTTTAATTTTGAAAACCTTTACGAGTTTAGCAACAAACCGGCATGGTAGCAAAGTTTTCAGAAATACAGGGTAATAAAAAATGTAGTACTTCAATGTGTGGGCAAGCAATAGTACGTTTTTTTATAACAACTATTAGGATGTGATTCGAGTCTGACACGACATTTTCAATGGTAGTCACATTAGTAATGGCTGAAATGTATACAACTTCTATATGGTGTCGTAGTGTCATTTGAAGAGAGAAGTACTGCTGCTTAAGATAAACAAATATTGACTGAAAAAATGTACCATGTCAAAACTGCCCAACTGAAATATCATGATCTGCACCTAAAGTGTGTTCCCGGTGATGAAGACAACTATATGCTGTTTCCTTAAGGAAAACATGCACATACATTATTGATAGACAAAAATGCCACAATAATTAAATCTGTCTAGTGTATACTAACCGAACTGAAACATATAGACTTAAAACAGGGGGCGGTCGTCTCATGTTATTATCTAACAGGTCATATTGGCTATACCTACATCTCGGGACGTTCAAATCATAGGTGTACTGGATGCCAAAACTGTATAGATGCATACTCTAAATCCTCAGAGTCTGAGCAAAACGTGATAAAATTGAAGATGAAGTGCACTGGCCCGTAGCAACGGCACTGAAGCTGGGCATTCTTAATTTGATAGTGGTCGCACACGTTTAAATAAAGATTGCAGTCAAATAAAAAACAAAGATAAACATTTGTACAAAAGCGCTCCAGAGCAACAAATTATCTGTAGAATAAGAGTAAATGCTATTGTCATATTCAAAACCCGCCGGTTTCGTAAGTGCGGACTTCAGCCTGTAAGGACTTCCTTATAGACGATGTTTTTCATTGAGGTTTGTAAGGACAAGGAAAGTCTTTTTCGGTTCTTTGATTTACCACTTTGCTTATTGCCATTATCCTTCTCCTTCTCCTTCTCAATGAGGATTTTTATGTTTCTCTTCGCGGTGGCTCGAGACAACGCGACATAGAGTTGACCATGAGAGAACACCCGATTAGGTAGGTACACGCCAACAATCGGAATCGTCTGTCCTTGAGCCTTGTTAATCGTCATAGCAAAGCTAAGCCTTACAGGAAATTGCTTCCTCTTGAACTTGAATGGAAACATGTCATTGTCAGACAGGCATAGGGGTATTCGAGGAAGGAATACCCTCCTACCCGCGTGTTGTCCGATCACGATTTCTACGTCGATGGCATTCCTCTCAAAACCTCGGACCACAAGCCTCGTCCCGTTACACAGACCATTAGCCGGATCAATGTTCCTCAGAAGTATGACAGGGCAGTTGAGCTTCAGTTCGAGTGCATGCGGAGGCAGACCGTTGGGAGTCAACCCATTCAGGAACTCGGGAGCGTAGTAGCCATATGGGTCGTCTTCTGCACTGTCAAAGCTATGGTAGATTACTTCTTCTCCCCGAAAACGCTCTACCATGCGTATGTTTATCTTGTCGACGTTGTCGTTTGTGGTGGAGAGGATTGCACGTGAAGTCATGTAATTCGGATCGGACATGTTGTCATCTAGTCTCGGAAACACATGGTCAATCAGCTTCTCTAGGTCGTCACCCTCGCCTATAGATGGCACACAAATATCTTCAGGGAGTCGTATGTTTCCTTGATCGTCAACTTCCTCAGTGCCATTGCCTACCCTTAGCAAGTAATCCGCAAACCAGGTGTCATTATGAGCCCTCATGTTGGTGACGAGCCTTAGCTGGCGCATACCCTTCCAGAGATGTGAACTTTGGACGGTTGCATCGATTATCTGACCCCGGGACCCCCTCCTGACGACCGGAAGCACTTGCCTGAAGTCCCCGCCAAACACAACAGTTTTTCCTCCAAAGGGTCGCTCCCGTCTTCCCATGATGTCGCGCATGCTGTTGTCCAGTGCCTCGACCGCCTGTCGCTTAGTCATGGTGGCCTCGTCCTATAGTATCAATGAGGCCATCCTCAGTAGCTTGGCGGTACCACTCTGCTTCGTGAAGGTGCAGGAGGCCCCATCGTCGCAACTCAATGGGATCTTGAACCTCGAGTGGGCAGTCCTGCCTCCAGGCATGATAGAAGCCGCGACGCCTGATGTCGCGGTAGCGATAGCGATGTTCCCTCACTTCGAACCTTGGCGAGCAGCGCCCTGTACAGGAAGGTCTTCCCTGTACCTCCCGGGCCATCAACAAAGAACACACCCCCATCACCGCCATCAACAGCAACTAGTATCTCGTCGTATGCAACCCTCTGTTCGAAGTTTAGCGACGATGCCAATTTAGTGTCGTTGATGTCAAAATCGATGTTGGATTCCTCGATCACTTCTCTGGCCTCGCCCTCGGTTGGGTCGAACGCATCGTCAATGCATGGAAGAGCGAAATCAGCTATGTCTTTGCCCATGGACTGCAACATACCCCTAATGTCAAGCAACACCATTTGTTCCACCTCAATCGGGCACGTGTGTGATCGTTGATAGTCATTAGACATAGGCTCGAGGTGCCTATCCCATAAACCACGCACGTCGCCTGGCTCACAGTGCACCAAAATTGTTGCAAAGAGCCTCCTGAGCGAACATGGCTTCGCCCATTGCTCCGCCTCGGTAAGACAGTCGTCGAGCATGTTATCTGCCTCAATGAGTCCCAACCTTTCGGCAGCCTCTCTAAAGCTCCCGCATAGCCTACCGTCTACGGTAAGCAGGTCCTCATAGGATGTCTTGCCAGCAACATGGTTTAGCATCACACGTAGATAGTATCGCTCCCCCTCGGCAGGATTGGCAGACACAATTCGACCTATCTGATAACGCTCCACCCGCTCTTTCCAATACTTCTTACCCTTTTGCCATGTGAACCTTCCAGGAAAATCCTTGTACAATATATTCCTAGCCCAGGGGTGGTTTTGGTTAGCTTTGAAATACTCTGTCAACATGGATTTGGAAGCATTCTCAGAGGCGACTACGTCGGTCAAGTGAGCTTGCTCATTGAAGGCCACCCTGTGCATATTCAGGAGATGAAGAGGCAACTGTAGGACAGGCGGGTCATTGGCACACAAGGGGAAGCCAAATATCCTCCACATTGCCTCTGGAGGAGTAACCCACCTTGCGTCTACGTATCTTTTGATCTCATCAATGTTACCATCGGCGTCGGGCTGTTCGATGCTGAAAGAAGCCCTATCATGGCCCTTGTATATGTACTTGTAAAGGCATTTGACGGCCTTTATGCTAGAGCAAACCTCAACGTTGATGTGGCAATTGAACATCCACAGAATATAAGGGTTATACGGCACAACCCATCTGTTGTCCAGCATTTTACCACAGACCTTAGCCTGCCGACCATCATCTCGACGATGATAAACTGGGTATGAGTCCTTGTCCTGTGCCGTGTTTTCATTGAACGGCCGTGGGTATCTGCACTTGCACTCGTTCTGTTGCATGCACACATTTTTGGGGTTGAGAGCACCGCATGGTCCGTGCATCATATGTTTCACCACCAAGGCATGGAGTTCATGATACTTCTGCTTGTATGGGAGCTCGGCAGAAATGAGTCGGTCGTACTGCTCCGGAACGACAAGCTTATAGGCAGAATCCATGATCAACAAAAAGTGTGCGTGGGGGAGGCCCCTTTTCTGGAACTCGACTACGTATACATGTGCGACAACAACACCCAGGATATTCTTCTGGAACAAGAGCTCTTTCATAGCCTCTAGCTTTCCATGGAACACACGAGCCACAAGATCAGGTCGATCTTGCGCTGTCTGACCAGGAAACAACTCATTCGTTATCTCTTCCCAGTTAGGGTTGCAGGTCATGGTCAAGAAGATGTCAGGCTTCCCGTACGTATGGACAATTGCCATGGCATCCATATGCCTCCGCTTCATGTCACGGTCGCCACCTGGGTACGTTCCAAGGAGCACTATCCTTACTCCAACAGCGCTTGCCCGGATCTCCCCGGATGTAATTGCATCAACAACTCCTTTATACAGGTCGGATCCTCCACATCAAGTTCGTCTAATACTTGTTCTCGCATGTAGAAGTAAAATGCTCTTTCAGAACTCAGTTATCACTGATCAGTATATTCTTCAGTTTAGCAAACTATGATTAATTGCTCTTTATGCTAATCTGAAGAAGTTTAGAACCATATGTATTCTGAACATTGGCAAGTCCGCTTACATAAATCCTTCTATTTTGCCATTGCAACGAGAGAAAAATATATATTACATGTAGTGCCAATGGAGAACTTGGCCCAATTGATAATATACCCATCTTGGGCACTATACATCTATTTCATATCAATGTTTGCTACTGACGTTGTGATAGTTAATGTTTCATACTCCACATTTGTTTCTTTTTCAGACAAATCGAGAACCATCTATCATATTATTCACCTTCTAGCAAATTTCTGTTATTTTTTTAGAAAAGCTACTTTCTGTCTTCGAGTGCCGGTAAATCTAATTTAATTTTTTAAATCCATTTACGTCTTTCTAACACCGCAGATGTTTTTTTAAGGGTTCCGATATATGACATTTCTTGACCGTTCATATATCAAACTCCACTTTTTAACTTCATATTGAATCAATTATTGTAAGTCAAAGCTAAAAGTGCGTATTCTAATATTTGATTCCCAAATTTGGTTTGTCACCGCTGTAAGCTCATAACTTTAAAGACCCTTAACTGGCATTGAACCGGAAGGCTGATTAATATTAGTGATATCACCAAGAGGGGGTTGGGAAACAGTCCACTTTTCATTTTGGAGCTTGACCTGATCATCCTTTTTCTTTCGATAAGTTGCTCGCCGTCGTGCGTTTCTCTGCTCCCTTTTGTCGTCTGTTATGCTACAACTCACTTGGTCATTCACAACATCACATGTTGTCTGGGAATGAGTTGGGTATACATCACATGTTGGGGTAGACGATGTCACAAGCTCTGAACCACCACAACCAAGGGCATTAAGATACACATCATTGTGGGCAGATTCTCTGGCTGCAGGAACAAAAGAAAATATGTCGGTTAGGCTAATACATGAACATGCATCCCTTTAAGCACAAATCTGGCCATATGAAAGGCATATCGGTTCACACCTCTTGAGCCTTCTGTGTGACATGTGGCATAAAGTGATGCAAGAGTACTCCTATCCGGGAATGAAGGCACATTATTGTCTGCACGATGTATAAACAACAAATCTAGATGAGAATTAGTCTACATTCATAGAGACGTTTGATCACTGTCCATGATGCACGTGTCGGATCATACCAAATGAACTTCTTGCAAGGCCGCAGGCACAAATATCTGTGAGAGTACTCGGACCAGGGAACGAAGCAACATCATGGCTACAGAAGGAGATTGATGGGTTGTCTGCATAACAAAACCAGTACAGAATGAGGCAGTTTCCTACTAACCGAATAGGGTAGATAGTGTGTTTAAATATGGAACCCACGTACGTAAACTCGCATGCCCAGGCTGATCAACAATTGTTATCTCAGAAAGAGGGTGTTTGGTTAGGTTTGCAAGCTCGTCCTGCTCTAACCGTGTCATGCCAGTTCCATCTGTTTCCTTGTGTGCTTCCAAGTCTGTTAGGCACGATTGATCATGTTAAAACCATATGATACAACAAAAAGGGGTATTTACACACTCCAATACCTTGAGTCATTTGATAATTGTCAACATTGTCAGCTACGGGAATGATTGCTGGGTTGTATTCATCAACATTTCCGTCAACATTATGGCCTGGAACACATTAGCGAGATACAATGATGGTTGGGCACCCTTGACATCTGACTCATTTATGTTACTCTAACGTACCTTGGCTCCCTTGTGAATGTAGGTCAGCAAGAGGGGGTACAGGCATATCTGACACCATTTTCTCTTCCGGCGCCTTGCTATGTGCATTTCCCATTCGTACCTATCATTTTTCAACATCATTAGTATTGATGTGGTATGTATACTGAACAATTGGCTTGCCATGTATTTTTGGTGTTCCAACTGGAAACATGGGGAAGAAATGACTACATTGTATACATCTGATAAACATTTATTGTCTTGGGATGTATTTTTGGTGTTCGAACTGGGAACATGGAGAACATTTTGTTAACCTACATGTATATGTGTGTGTGAGTATTGTACGTAGTCTAGACAGTAGACTAGTATAGCGTGCGTGGGTGCAGTTTTCCCTCTTGCATCTACGCCCCTCCACCTCTCGAACACGGCCGCCCACGATCTCTGTCGTGGCCCAAGTGCCCTCTGTTCCTTCTGTATATGTACCCCCCAGATGCATTGAATCAAGGGTGTTCAATCTTCTTCCTGTATCATGGTATCAGACGCTGACGCTACCAATCCGTTCGCGCCCGATCCTCCTCCTCCTTCCGCTGCCATGGACACAAACCCCCTCGCCTCTCCCGACACCTCTAACGATGACGCGCCTGCTCCTGCTGGCGTTCTGCACGCTGCACTGGCGAACGCCCCCCCGGCGCCGTCCCTCGCTCCTGGCGCCTTTCCGTCCACGGTGCTCCAGACCCTGGACATCCGGCACCATGTTCCCATCACCTTGGACCTTCACGCCGGCAACTACGCCCAATGGAGTCGCTTCTTCCTCACCATCGTCGGCATGTTCGGCGTCCGCGATCACCTTGTTGCTTTGGCCGCTCCCCGCCGCCGCGATCCGGAGTGGGTCATGGTCGACCACTGCGTCGTCCACTGGCTTTACGCCACGATCTCGCCGGAGTTGCTGGACGCCGTGATGCAGCCCGACGACACCGCCGCCGTGCTCTGGGCCGCGATCGAGGGGATCTTCCGCGACAACAACCTCTCGCGGGCCGTGTACCTGGACGCCGAGTACCACGCCACGGTGCAAGGCGACCTCACGGTGATGCAGTACTGTACTCGCCTGAAGAACTTCGCTGATCAGCTTTGCGACCTCGGCCAGCCTGTCTCGGAGCGGCAGCAGTTGTTCAACATGTTGCGTGGCCTCGGGCGTCAGTTCCATCACGCCATCCCCCATCTCACAGCGCGCGTCCCGCTGCCCACGTTCCTGGAGGCTCGCTCGTTCCTTCTCCTCGAAGAACACCGGGCCGAGCAGGCGGCGCGCCAGCAGTCTGCACACGCCCTCATCGCCGCTCGTCCGCCAGCCAGCCCTGCGCCCCAACCGCCTCCCTCTGACGGTGGTGCCGGCCGGGGGTGCGGGCGCAACAGGCGTCGTGGCAGGGGCAACCGGGGGGGGGTCGTCCGCATCTTCGTCATCCTCCACCACGCCCGCTCCACGCCCTGCGGCTCTGCCCGGCTCCACTCGAGGGGCCAACTCCTGGACAGGCATGGTGCAGGCCTGGCCAATGCCCTGGCGTGCGCCGGGCGCCGGCGTTCTCGGACCACGCCCCGGCGTCCCGCAGCAGCAAGCCTTCTTCGCCGGGGGTGCGCCGCCCGCTTCTCCTCAGTACGGCTACGGCTACGGCTACGGCGGCTACCCAAGCATCCTTCCCGGCTTCACCTACGGCTCGCCCGGCGCCAGTTCAAGCAACGCGCCTCCGCCCCCGCAGCAGCAGCCGTGGGACATGGGGGGCTCCAGAGCGCGCTCCAGGCCGTGCACGCGTCGTCGCCACCTCCTACCAGCACTTCCGACTGGTACATGGACTCCGGTGCTTCCTCGCACATGACCACGAACCCTGGTAATCTACACTCCCTTCACCCTTCTGTCCCTCCCCATGATATAATCGTTGGCAACGGTGGCCGCATGCCCGTCACCCACACTGGGCGCGGCTCCCTCGTTGCCAACAATTCCTGTCTCGAGCTCCATAACGTGCTTCTTTCTCCTTCCGTCATCACGAACCTACTTTCAGTTCGTCGCCTCACCAGCGACAATCCCGTGTCTGTTGAATTTGACGCTTTTGGGTTTTCTGTCAAGGATATCCGCACCCGCCTGGTGATCCTTCGGTGTGACTCGACTGGCGACTTGTACCCGGTGTGCCGCAACCCTGCCGTTCCACGCGCCAGCTACTTCTCCGGCGTCGCATCAACAGAGTTGTGGCACAACCGCCTTGGGCACCCCGGCGAGGAGGTGCTCCGTCATGCTCTCCGTCAGTTCGAGTTCACCCGCACACCGTCCGCCCCGCACTCATGCTCGGCATGTCGCCTCGGCAAGAACACTCGGCTCCCGTTCACTGCCTCCCTCTCCACTAGTTATTTCCCATTTCAGCTATTGCATTTAGATGTCTGGACGTCACCTGTTGTTAGCATTTCTGGTTTCGAGTACTATCTCGTTATTGTTGATAGTTGTACCCACTATGTCTGGACATTTCCCCTTCGCAACAAATCGGATGTGATCTGTGTACTCACGGCGTTTTATGCCTATGTTCATACTCAGTTCGAACCTCACATTCTAGCTTTGCAAACTGACAATGGCCGCGAGTTTGACAACCTCGCCGTACGCTCTCTGCTGTCTCGCCATGGCACGGTGCTTCGCCTATCCTGCCCATACACAAGCCAACAAAACGGCAAAGCCGAGCGCACCCTCCGCACTCTGAACGAGAGCATGCGTGCACTCCTCTTCCACGCCTCGCTCCCGCCTCGTTTCTGGGCTGAAGCACTCGCCACCGCGACACTTCTGCTCAACTACAAGCCATGCACGTCGAGCTCGCCGCGCTCCCCACATGAACTCCTCCTCGGCGTAGCCCCTGACTACTCCGCCCTACGGGTGTTCGGCTGCCTGTGTTACCCCAACACCACATCCACCTCTCGTCACAAGCTCGCCGCCCGTTCCGTCACTTGCGTATTCCTTGGCTACCTCCCTGATCATCGCGGCTATCGTTGCTATGATCCCTTCACCCGCCGCGTGCTCACTTCGCGCCACGTTCGCTTTGACGAGCTGACCTTTCCCTTCGCCACGCCGCGTCTCCCGCCGCCCCCCCCCCGGTGCCGTCACCGCGCCTCGTACCGGCGCCAACGCGTGCGTCGCCACCAGCCCCTGCCGCCCCTCGCATGTCGTGCACGCCCCCACCGCCATGCCCACCTTCCTCTAGGGCCACCGCCTCACTGTCCAGTGGCCCCAGTCTAGCCTCCCAAACCACGCCTCCACCACCTTCGCCCACTGGCCCATGCACGTCGACTGCATGCACGGCCCATGCATCCACCGGCTCGTCATCCGACGACCTGGGTAGCCCGGCTGCTTCACCGCCGCTGCCCGCTCCCGGAATCCTCACGCGCGCGCGCTGGCGTCTTCAAACCAAATCACCGCTACGCCGCCGACTACATCTGCGTTGCTTCCACTGCCGCCTCTCAGCCGATCTCTCCCATCCCACGCTCTGTCCGTGGTGCCCTTAAGGACCCAAACTGGGTGGCTGCCATGAAAGACAAGTTCGCTGCTCTCTCCGCGAACCGCACGTGGGAGCTCGTGCCCCAGCCTCCCCGCGCAAATGTCATCACCGGCAAATGGATTTTTCGCCACAAAACACGAGCTGATGGCTCTCTTGAACGATACAAAGCCCGGTGGGTCGTGCGTGGATTCAATCAACGCGCCGGTGTGGACTACGGGGAAACTTTCTCTCCTGTGGTGAAACCTGCAACGATCCGTACTGTCCTCACCCTCGCCGCCGCTCGACGGTGGCCTGTCAATCAATTGGACGTCAAAAACGCATTCTTGCACGGTACACTACAGGAAGAGGTCTACTGCCTGCAACCAGCCGGCTTCATCGACGTCGACAAACCCAACCACGCGTGCCGCCTTTCCAAGTCGTTGTATGGCTTGAAGCAGGCGCCGCGCGCGTGGTTTCTCCGCTTCGCCGGCTTCCTCGCCACCCTGGGGTTCGTAGCGACGCGCTCCGACAGCTCGTTGTTCACCCTCGCGCGCGGCAATGACGCCGCGTATCTTCTGCTCTACGTGGATGACATCGTCCTCACGGCCTCCTCCGACGCTCTCCTTCGCTGCATCATCGCCGCGCTGACCACGGAGTTCGCCATGAAGGATCTTGGCGCTCTGCACTACTTCCTGGGGATCCGTGTCACGCGCTCTCCTGCGGGGTTCTTCCTCTCTCAGGAGCAGTACGCAGAGGACGTGCTCGAACGCGCCGCAATGGACAACTACAAACCTGCTCCAACTCCGGTGGACACCAAGGCCAAGCTTCCTGCGGCTACTGGACCGCGTGTCGCAGACCCTACTGCATATCGCAGTCTCGCCGGTGCGCTGCAGTACCTCACCGTCACTCGCCCGGAGCTCGCCAATGCCGTCCAGCAGATCTGCCTTCACATGCATGATCCTCGCGAGTGTCATCGTGCGCTGATCAAGCCTGCCCTCCGGTACATTCGCGGCACTGCATCCCTCGGGCTCCATCTCCGTGCGTCCTCGACACTCGACTTGCGGGCCTACACGGACGCCGACTGGGTCGGCTGCCCCGACACACGGCGATCTACCTCGGGGTACTGCGTCTACCTCGGCGACGCCCTGATCTCCTGGTCGTCCAAACGGCAGCCCACCGTCTCCATATCGAGCGCCGAGGCTGAGTATCGCGGCGTCGCCAACGCTGTGGCCGAGTGCATCTGGCTCCGGCAACTCCTCGGCAAACTCCGGTGCTCCGTCAAGACTGCTACACTGGTCTACTGCGACAACATCTCGGCCGTGTACCTCTCCAGCAACCCCGTCCATCATCGGCGCACCAAGCATGTCGAACTCGACATACACTTCGTCCGCGAACGCGTGGCCATTGGCCACTTTCGAGTTCTCCATGTTCCCACACGACAGCAGCTCGCCCACGTGCTGACCAAGGGGTTGCCGAGCGACGTCTTCCACGACTTCCGTGCCAGTCTCTGCGTCGCTCCTCGCGACGTCACGACTACGGGGGGGTGTTAACCTACATGTATATGTGTGTGTGAGTACTGTATGTAGTCTAGACAGTAGACTAGTATAGCGCGTGGGTGCAGTTTTCCCTCTTGCATCCACGCCCCTCCACCTCTCGAACATGGCCGCCCATGATCTCTGTCGTGGCCCAAGTGCCCTCCGTTCCTTCTGTATACTAGATGACCAGTTGCGCCAAATGGCGCAAAGACCTATTTAAAACCATGCACGCGTTGAAAATATTTTCATTTTTTCAGTAACTTTATGTTTGAGCAAGCACAAAGACCATGTCAAACCGGAAGTGTTTTGAAAATATTTGACTTCATTAGTAGAAGTAGGCTTTAGCAACCACTTAGGGTACTACTTCAAACCCTTTTAGATGAAAACTGAAGGATAAACTATCTTTGAAAATGTATACTTGAGCATGCATATTTTGTTATCTTTTCGTGTAACATAGAGCCAAGTGGCGCAAGGTCCAAATTCAAACCCGAAGTGTATTGTAACAAATTGTGTTTCTTTAATATCTTCAAATTTTAGAAACCATTTAGGTGGATAGTAAGAATCAGCTAAAAATGAAGCATTCAAACAACATTTTCGACTATTTATGCATATGGTCGTTACATAGACAAATAAAAGAGGTCAGTGTAGTTAAAATGTACACCTACCATAATAAAATTTCACGTTTCATGTAACTGCACTCCTTGTGAAAATAACAAGTGTGGTATTGGTAACCACAAAATTTGAAGGATCGGAGCAAGCAAAAATGTTGGAAACTCAGGAAACATAGAGGTTGACAAAAAGCTCAATTTTTTCATATACATACAGTACATGTCACATTCAAAATTGAGATATACTGCAGATAACCCATTACATCATCAGTGTCAATCATATGGGTTCTACTTTGCAATCACACGATTCAGACAGTTGGAAACATTTGTGATCATGATTGTGTGGTAACTGTACATATCAATTATGTACCAGGAAAAGAATCTAACATTAGCTCATACTTCATTCAGAGAAACATAAAAGGGCTAACAGGCAGTTATATGTCCACCCACCATTTCTAGCTGTGACTTCCTGAAAGAAATGGGAACAAAAAAGATATTACAGCCTCATGTCCCTTCCTTCTTTGGCCGTTATATTCGGCATGTTCTTCCCTGAAACTACACTTACAATTATATTTCCATGTTACAAGCCCTTGTGTTCCTCACCTGATAGATAATCACAGTTTCATATTCCAGTTTCTCGATGAGAAATGCATCAAACAAAATAAATATGAGCATATATCTTCATAAATTAGAACCTAATTAGACATAGAATCCTCTAAACAAAGGTGCTCATATTAAAATATATAGAAATCAATAATATTTTCTTAGTATTATTTGAGAATATCCATTTTTTAGTAGGTTATTGCATAGTATGGAAAATTCCATAATGGAGACATAACCTACTCTAGAAACCGATCATGGCTTACATGTGCACCCTCACACAAGTAGTCGAATACTGAAGTACATATTTTTCGCACCAAAAGTGAAGTATCTGTATCAGTCTCAAACCACAACGCCACATTATTTTATTTGGTAGTAATGCAATATTGACAAAAAGCATCAAGTTGACCTCGTTTACAACATCTGAATAAGATCTTTCAGAAACTTTGCATGTGTTCTATGTATATTTAGCTCTGTACTAACATGGTTCAGCCAAGTGAACAGATCACAGTATTGACTCACCTTTTCAGAACTGAACTTCAGCTTATATCTAACAAGCTGTGGAAAAGTCCAAGCTCCTTGGACCAAGGTCATGTGTGCCCAGCTCACTAAGCTGATTTCTGAGCCCTCTCATCGGCTCCATCACATCACTGTTGTGAACGCAGTCAATTTTCTGCAAAAGCACATCAAACCTGTAAGCGGAACTGGTAATTCTACAGGAACAACGCAACTAAGGAACCTAACTGACCACCTTCTCTTTTATAGCATTTCCAAGTTTAGAATCAGCAATATCTAATGTTTCACCGTGGCAATGCTTTGGCAATGCTTCAGCTCAACCACCTATAATAAAGTTATATTGCGTGAGTTACATTGAGTCAGTAAACAAAAGTATACAAAATATAAGAAACATGACTCAGATATGAATTATCTCAGCAGCTTGTCAAGCACTTTATACCGCCAATGAATATTACAATGGATATCACCAGGAAGAAACAGGTCAGTGTCTAACTAAACCATTCATCCTCTCATTATTTTGAGCACATAGCCTCAAAAAAAGTAAGTGAAGTCATGAATGTCACTTGTCACTTTTGTAAGTTGGGGGAAAAGCCTAGTATTCTAGGTAATCCACTACGCGGACAAGATATCATCTATCAGCCTGCTTAAGTAAGTTCAGTCGTGGAGTGTTCCTTATGGTTCAAATAAGTTGTGCAGTTCTTAATAGCAGAAGAAAATACAGAGCATGGTATCAATGGTAATGTGATCTTTTGAATACTTAATTAGAGGTCAATGAGAATTAACAAGTAGTGATTACATTTATATCAATAAGTTTCTTAATATCATGTGATATTCATATTATATCCAGATGGCAAATATCAAAATGCTCAAATCTGGAAGTTGCAGGAAGTAACTTGCGATGAATATTTTTATATTTAACTTCTAGTGCCGTTCATTTTACATGGAAAGTAACAGGAAAGTCAATGTTTCTTGAAACAGGGGTTCATATGATTTACAATATGCAAAGACCCACTATAAGATGCAATATTAAGCTAATTTGTAAATTATGTTGGGACAAAAGTGGTGGCACCATACCACGTGGGACATGTGGTTAGCAAACTCAAAAAAAAGTGGTGGCACCATTTTCTTCAGAAATAAAAGTCAAATAAGCATCCATTTAGCTGGGAGTTTAAGATAAAGTAATACACCTTTGTCTTAGTTTCATAGCGCACATCCAGCTGCTGCAACCTGAGTGTGAGATACCCAACTACGCATGTCTAAAAGATCCAAGGCAGGCAGTGGCATCCTGGCTCAAGTACGCTATCAAACTTCCCAAACTGCTCTCTGATGGCCATGGTAAATTGATCAACTTAAAAACAGCAGCAAACATTGCCCATACTGCAGGCTTCTGATCACTTCTAGTAACACCTGGATATTTCATACTATATCATAAGATCAACTAAGTAATAAGAAAGATGTCTACAATGATGATATGCATAACTCCTATGGATCTGATGACTTGTTGCGCCAATGGCGCAAATAACCGATTTAAACCAACATATATTTGCTTACCTAATCTTTCCTAATTTTTGTTTCTTTGAAACTGTATTGTTTAGATTATATGTTTTACGCCGATGATTTTCTCAAACAATTTAATGGATCAGTTTTAAACTCCAACCCATATATCATTAAAAACATAGAATATATACATAAAGCATTTCATTATAGACAACGGGAATAAATGGTTTCATACTTCCATGGCATATTATTCCCAAAAATGTTTTCAGATATTTAGTAGCATGACGAAGCAAAAGGGAGATCTAGGCACATACGGACCTCCAAATCCTAGATAAGTACAAAAGCAATTAGTTCGACACTTGGGATATGTATAATGTGGATATTTTATCTCGGCGGACAGTAAACCATTCCAACTAATTTATTTTTTGACATAAATATTGGTGGATATCGACACGCTGATCAGAAATCAAAGTTGTCAAATGACGAGATACAGTTCAGCAATGTCTTGAGAGTTTTCATGGGAATCATCCATATTCACTACTACTGGAACAACAATGTAGGAAACAAAAGAAAAATCTCTCACCACGGAACTGCACCTTTTTTCTCCATCGTGCACATCACCCAACCTCATCCTAGCCGACCTCCTTGGCCTGCACCTGTATGGAGTCAAGGACAAAGGTTGGCAACATATCAAGCAGAGCCAAACAAACAAGCTCACATTAACAAAGCAAATAATCTACTTCCATGTACAACAGAGAGAGAGAGAGAGAACAACACAGAAAAATAAGAGTGAGATCATCTTGTTCTTAATTCTTCCTCAAGATCCTTCCACTTCTCTTCTTCGTTCGATCAAGAAACCAATGAAATCAAGAGGCAAAAACCAATGCATAGACGTCTTGGACATGTATATTTGCACACCAACCATGTATCTTCTGCTGAAACTTTTGGTAATACTTGGTTGTCATTTTCCTGGATCTATATTATTCTTTCGCTGCATATAATATAACGATGCATTGACAAGACACTTGCAACCCTGAATCACAGATGAGCAGATAAGACAATATAATATAACGAGGCGTTGGTACTTGCAACCCTGAATCATAGATAAGCAGGTAACACAGATGTAGACGAACCTCAGTTGGGCTGATTTTCTTATTTATCTAGGCTATTGATTTTATGCTTTCCAAATAAGGCAAATTTAGAGGAACCAAGAATCTGACTTGTAGAGAATAAGCATGGATACACTGAGAATCATACATGTGAAAAAGGACATTAAAAGCTATATTTCAAATGTAATACCTGTATACTTGGAGCTACGAAAAAAGCCTATTTTTCAGCAAGCCACACCTCTCGCAAGCCACTACCAAGGGAACGACTGCTTTTGTCAAGCCTCCATGGCAATTCTTCTACTTGTCTGCAGCTGCAATTCCTCCCGAAGCATAAACTAAAAAAATCCAGCCCTGATCTGCATAGTGTACACTAACCATTGTTCAGGCAAATGATAAGAGATTCATGAGAAACCAAGTGCCACCTGATATAATAGATAGAACAACCTATAACCCTATGCAGACAAAATGGAGACTTAAATGTAGTAAAACTTGGTATAGATGAAGTAGAGTGATACAATAGATTTAAAGATTTTTTTGTCCAAATGGAGAATCCATTGTCATGCTCACAAAAGATGCAGAACAACACCAAACAATTTGTTAGATGCAAATGGTACATGGTGTCGTTACAAAAAAGACAGGTACATGAAAAAAAAATACAGTTAACTTCTCATAACTGCAATATGCCTATGCTATTTGCAAATTAGTTGCCACGATACATCATAAGCGAAAATTCCATTAATTTCTAGATTTGATAGCAATTTGAGAGGATAGAACTGAACAATAAATTTAGGATGAAACCCAAACTATTTGCGTTTCCTCTGGGCTGTATCAAGACTATTCATGGGAAAATTACATTATCTTTTCGCTAAATATCAGAATTAAAATGTCCCATAGATCCTAAAACGAAGCCAAACGAAGGGAACTCAACACTATTCGAGATGATGGTAAGATAAGAAAAAAGCAAGAGTAGCAACAGACACCAGTTTATAGCGAGTCGATAAGGCTGCACCCCCAAGAATCTCTCTTCCTCCTGCTTGTCTCCTTCCTCATCCTCCATGTCTCCTCCTACTCCTCCTGCTGGACAACAAAACAAATCCAAGCATCAAAGTTAGAAACTAAAAAGAAAAGAGACAGTAGGGATGATACCACCATGACAACCAAATCGCAAAAGAATATCTCTTCCTCCTGCTTCTTTCATTCGTCCTCCTCCATAGCTCCTCCTAATCCTTATGGTGGAAAACCAACAAATCAAAGCATGAAAGTTACAAACTAAAAAAAAATAGGGAAGATACCACCAAGAGAACCAAATCGAACCGCCATACTCTTTCTTTAGCAAACCCCATGCTAAGCCATGGTGGGAGAGATCCTAGGAGGGGCAACAGAGGGGGAGAGAAGAAGAGGGCTGAGAGAGGAGCAAAAAGAGAAGAGGAGGGCTCACCTTTTCAAATATGTGACGGCACCGGTGGAGCAGGGTCCTGCTATCCTTTCCATCTTCGCCGGCAGCTGCAAGCCATGGTGGAAGATGGGCGGAGGAGCTCCTCTCCATCTTCTCCGACCGCTGCAAGCCATGGCGGGCGGACCAGCTCCTCTCCATCTTCTCCGACTGCTGCAAGCCATGGTGGAAGGCGGGAGGACGAGCTCCCAGCCGGACGAGTGGGAGGCGGCGGCGCGGGGGGAGAGTGGGGATTTTTACCCCACACGTGAGGAGGCTAGGGTTTTCACCCTTCCAGATATCCAGTCGTATCCAAACTGAGGCAAAATTCAACTGATTTCTTCGACCCCACACTTAACAAGGCCCACTCGTCATCGACCATAGTTGAAACAACGAATGTATAGCACGATTGGACGGACGAGGTAACGCCAGACAGTTAAAACGTACGACATCTACCGCATCGCACGGCCCAGCACGCCTAGCGATCGCAAGTGCCTCAGTTGGCCGGGTAGCCTAGCGAGAGTTATAGGTTAAATGTACCCCCGAGATGCATTGAATCAAGGGTGTTCAATCTTCTTCCTGTATCACATTTATTCGTATGGCTCCATCTGGTGGCTCCATCGTATATGGCTCTGTTGCATATGGCTCCATCTGGTGACAATTGTCTTCTGTAGCGTCGCGTGATCTTTAAGAGAGCATGAGCATACATACCTTTAAGGGCATCTCCAGCCGTTGGCCCCCCACGCATAGAAATCGCCCCCTGGGGGCGAGCCGGCGATACACTCGGTGCTGGGGGCGGTTTTGCGCCCAGTCGTCGCCCCCAGCTCGCCCCCAGGCGCCGAAATTGGCCCACTTTGCAGCCCAATTTCGGCGAATAAACGGCCCATATGGGCGAGAATAGGCCCATATTCGGCGAATAAACGGACCCTGCCTGTAGTATGGTTCAGTGTCAAACACTGGGTTTTCTTGCTCGCTCTCAATGATCATGTTGTGCAAGATGACACAGCAAGTCATGATATCCCACATTTGATCTTTCGACCAGGTCTGAGCGGGGTACCGAACAACAGCGAATCGAGATTGGAGCACACCAAATGCCCGCTCGACATCCTTCCTGCAAGCCTCCTGAACCTTCGCAAACCAGGCGTTCTTGCCTCCTGCCACAGGGTTTGAGATCGTCTTTACAAATGTCGACCATCTCGGATAGATGCCGTCAGCTAGATAGTACCCCTTGTTGTATTGGTGCCCATTGATCTCGAAGTTCACCGGAGGAGAATGACCCTCAACGAGCTTGGCAAAAACAGAAGAGCACTGCAACACGTTGATGTCATTGTGAGTTCCTGGCATACCAAAGAAGAAGTGCCAAATCCAGAGGTCATGTGTGGCTACCGCCTCAAGCACCACACTGCAACCACCTTTGGCGCCTTTGTACATCCCCTGCCAACCAAATGGGCAGTTCTTCCATTGCCAATGCATGCAGTCGATGCTTCCAAGCATCCCAGGAAATCCTCTTGCTGCATTCTGGGCTAGGATCCGAGCAGTGTCTTCCGCATTGGGTGTTCTCAAGTATTGTGGCCCAAACACTGCCACCACTGCCCGACAGAACTTGTAGAAACACTCTATGCTGGTGGACTCGGCCATGCGCCCATAGTCATCGAGTGAATCACTGGGAGCTCCATATGCAAGCATCCTCATCGCTGTCGTGCACTTCTGATGGAGGTGAATCCAAGAGCGCCAGTGCAATCCATCTTGCACTTGAAGTAATTGTCGAACTCCCGGATGGAATTCACAATCCCGAGGAAGAGCTTTCGGCTCATCCGATAACGGCGCCAAAATGTTCTCTCGCCATGAAGTGGAGCATCGGCGAAGTAGTCGGAGTAGAGCATGCAGTAGCCTTGCAGACGATGCCGGTTCTTTGCTTTCACCCGCCCCGGCGCCGAGCCACCTCGATGCGGCTTTTCATTGATCGCCAGCAGCTGGGCGAGGGCGGCGAGCACCATCAGATGCTCTTCTTCCTGGATGTCGGCCGCGGCTTCCTCCTCCAGCAGTGCGGCGAGCTCTTCCTCCTCATCTGAGTCCATCGCCGAGAAAGTTAAAACGTTGAACACCTTGCGCGCGGTGGGCGTGTACCCGCCGTTAAACCGCGCCTCCGCGGCCGGAAACGGCGGCCGGAAACGACCAGCTGCTGCGGGAGGGGCTGCCGCGGCGAAGCGCTGCTATTTTCCGGCGGGGAATGGCTATCTAGCGGAGTAGGCCGGCGGCCGTCGCCGGGATATAGCTAGTGGTGGCCGAGGGCGCGGGGGGGGGGGTGCGAGGCGAGTCGGGGGAAGAAAACCTTAACTTTTCCCCTGTCGGTGTGGGTCAGGCGTGCTTTTCCCTAGCGCCGGAGCCCCCAACGGCTCCCCAGCGCGCCGGGTTCGGCCTGTGACCGCCGGGCGGAAAAAAGGTCCGAACCGGCGATTTTCGGCGTCATGGGGGCGCGACTGGGCCGTTTTTTCGGCGTCGGCGCCGAAAAAGTGGCCTGGGGGGCCTGTTGGGGGCGCGGCTGGAGATGCCCTAAGAAAGCAAGGTTTAAAACTGATCAGTGAAGACGCCCTGCACTGCTTGCCGCCATAGGCGTCGTCGTCGGAGATTGGCGTGTGGCTGCCCGAGGCGGCGGCGGCGGCGTCTTGCTGATCCGCGACGAGATTGTGGTGTGTGGGTACCCGAGTTGGCAGCGGCGGCGGTGTCTTGCTGACCTGCGACGGGATCGTGGTGTGTGGGTACCTGAGGCGCCGACGGCGGGCTGCTGATCGGCGACGGTGTTGTTCGTGATCCGCCACGGGCGACATATGTGAGGCGGCAGCCGCGGCGGCGTTCTCCTGATCCAGGACGGACGTGGGAAACGAGGAGCGGATCGGGGTCCTCGTTCCGTACAGGAGCGTCGATCTGGTTTTTTGTCAATACGTAGATTAAAACCAGTGGTACAGGGTGGTGGGAGGTGGGAGGAGATAAAACCAGACAAAAATAAAACCGGAGTACCAGGCTACCAACTGCTCCATTAGAAGTAGAGATTTATTCACATTTTCATGTATTTTGTAATAATTACTTGAAGGCAAATTTGTATTCACACTTGTTGTTTTTTAGATCTTTCAGTACTTGTCCCAATTCAAAACACTACACTTTGAGACATCGTGAGCCAAAAGAGGCCACGATCTACCACAAACATATGTATCAACGGTCCTAATTCAAAGCACACACAATTGAAAGCCAAGCTCAAACCAAGTATATTTGATCTAATAAGAAAGAAAGAAAGAAAGAAAGAAGTTCAACAAACTACTATCTTGGTAATCTATCCGATTCTTCTTCATTGCAATATTTTTTTAAATGAAGGAGACAAACACAAGCTACAAGGAAGTACGATACTTCAAACCATTCCCAACAAATATATACAACTTACTTTATACGACAAAGCTAAATTCCTGCCGACTGGAAATCTGCGACAGGTCCGAACGCCTCGCACACCGTCGGATCCGCATCCTGCGGCCACCTTCTCCACCGCATCTATCCCTTTCCCCACCATATCTCTCCCTTCTCCCCACCAGTCTCCCCTTCCCCCGTGCTAGATCCACTTCCTTCCCGCGGCGAATCCACCTTCTCCTACTCCCCAAGATCTTCCATCCACACCATGAAGGAAATGGAGGAGGTTGACCTCACCATGGTCGGGTGGTGGTGATGATGGAGCAGCCATCAGGAAGCTGTAGTGCCTCCCGTTCTTCGACGGCGTGAGCGAACCCATGGGACATCGACAGGGGCGATGTTTTCCGCACGGGCAGGTGGTGCATGTAGTCATCGGGATTTATCATTCCCGCAGCCCTCAACGCCCACGGCGGAGGCACCTTCTCCTCGAACCTCTGGCGCGCCCTTCAATGGAGCCCGACTCGTACATCCACAACGCCTCTGTCGTCGCCCGCTTCCTTCCCGACCTGCTGCTGCGAGCCTCTCAGGTGCGTGTGTGGTGTTCATCTCAATTCTTCGGCGTGGGGGAGGTGTTGCGGTGAAGCACGAGTATCAACAGGGAGCAGTGTGTGCGTGTGCGACTCTCCATTGTCAGGCGCGGGGATGATGGGCAGAAATTACATCGAATAGCTGCTCTCTATGACCCCTTCCTCGACCTCTCACTGATGTTGGTCACTAGTGAGTCTCAATCGATCTTTTTTTGCAAGAACATATGTGCACTGAACATGCTTGTTGAAATGACCGGTGTTCATAACTACCCAATTATCACTTTCTTTGTTGCTTCACGTTGTGTGGTTGTGACTGTTGAAGCCTCAGTCTGTTACATCAGAAAAGAGAGGATGTTTCATACATGCCTTTGAGCTAATCAGCGACATACACAAAGAGAAAATTTTAATCAGTTATAGTGATGTCCACCATATGTAGCAACAGCTTGCTTGTCATCCACTGTGTCTTCCTATTTTTCTTAGTTTGTTGAGGAAGAAGAGAAACCCGGTCCTTTGAAGAAAGTGCTTTTTTTTGTGGGATTAGTGTGTATGATGTATCCAATGCTTGGTATTTGGTAGTGTAGCGACACACAAAAATAGTTACCATCTTGTTTTAGGTTCATAGTTTCCACCATGGCACCGGTGTGTTTATCAACATGGTTTTGCAGTGACCACGGTCAACGGGGCATCTTGTGTGCTATGAGATATTTTTTAGCAGTGTTGAAGATCATGTGTGTTTGTGAAAATAATGTTTCTTAGGTGTAGATTTTTTTGTGTGGCTCAGTGCATGCCCAATGCACTAGGTTCTGAAAGACATGAAGATGAAGCAAGCTTGCTTCACAATCTGATTTGTTTAACTATTTCTTTGTAGTTGTACAAACATTTTTTGGTAACTCTCATATAATATGATGAGTCACTCTATTTCTCTTTCATTGGCACATACATCAATTTCGACTAGATCACAATCATGTGCCGTGCATTTTCCAGATCCCAATGGCCAAACAAAGGAAATTGATGGCTGTTGCAAACATGGATGAATCACAAAAGAAGCGCAAGGCACCAGCGGTGGTGAGTGTATAACTCATGTTATGTTAGCATGTTTAATCGTTATTTACGACATGGTAGCTCAAACTGTTTTTCTTGATAAGTTATATTTGCTTTGGCCTGATAACTTATGGTGTGTCAGCATGTTTAACTCGACTGCTTCAACACTCATATTTTACTTCAACTTGATAGCTTATACAACTTGAGTCAGATAACCTATGTTATGTCAGCCTGATAACTTTTAGTGTGTCAGTATGAGAATATTCGCTTTGTTAACCTGTTTAACTCATTCTGTGTTTAATATGGTGACTTAAACGTTGTTTCCACCTCATAATCCATACTGATTTAGCCTGATAAGTTATAACATGTCAGCATGTTTGATTCGAACCACTTTCAACCTGATAACTTATGCAACTTGATCCTGATAATATTTTTAGCGTGTCAGCATGATAACATTCACTTTCTTAGCATGTTTAACTCATTCTATTTTTAGTATGGTAACTTAAATTGCTTCTACTTGATAATCCATACAGCCTGGTAAATTATACCGTTTCAGCAGGTTCAACTCGAACCGCTTTCAACACTTTTATTTTACTTCAACCCGATAACTTATGTTACTTGGGCCTAATAACCTATAGTATGTTAGTGATAACTTATAGTGTGTCTGCACGATAACTCACATTCTGTTAGCCTTTTCTTTCAACATGGTAATTTAATTGTTTCTACCTGATAATTCATGCTACAATTGCGTGTGTGGGTGGTGCTCCATTTCCAGGCGTAGTGGTGGTGGGCGGAGGAGAAGCTGTTCTCTGAAGGAGGGCATCAGCAGCATGCTCAACACCCACGTCTCCATCCTCGACCTCTCTCTCAGGTTTTTGTCACCAGTGAGACTTGATCCTTTCTGTAAGGGCATTTTGTGCACCACAAATGCTTCCTGAAATGATGAAGTGAGCATGACTACTTGGAAATCACTTTTCCTTTGCTGATTTTTTCACCTCACATGGATGTGGTTGTGCCAAAAGCTCAAATCGCTTCAACAAAAAAATAGAGGGTTGTTCCTTTGACAACCGCCTTGACTTACTCAACAAACTGTATAAATCAGAAATTGACGACATGACGCAATAACTTGGTTGTGATCATTGTTCTGTTTAGTTTGTTTAGGAAGAAGAGGCATCCCACTGTTTGGTAGTGTTTTTTTTTTTGCAAGATGGACCATGTACAAGTGTCCATGATCCATTAAAAGTGTAGGATTTACGACCTCTACTGATTATGATTAACAAACACCGTTTATTTTTCTATTCTCTGTTGTCATATGATACTTTTGTTTTGTGTTATTGGAAATTAGGGGTATGGAGTGAGGTTGGGGAAAACGATTATATGAGGTTTCTTTCTGGACCAGCTGTGTTGTTCTTTGTTTCCCGATTTTCTGGTAATGTTTTAGCCTGTTAACTTATACTATGTTTAGCCTGGTGGCTTCTAGTGTGCCAGCGTGATAACACTCAACATGTATTGAACTTCGCATCACTTTGCTTAGCAAAATCTGTATGATTTTGTTTGTAATGTGTTAGCCTATTTGGCTCTTTTTTCAGCATGTCATCTAAACTGTTTATCTTGACAATTCATATTTTTTAACTCGAATTTGTTTCAACTCAGCTTGAGCCCAATAACTTATTCGATGTTAGTCTGGTAGCTTTCTACTGTGTCAGCATAATAACACTCACTTTGATAGCATGTTTTAACTCATTTTACTTTTCAGCATGGTAATTCAATTGTTTCTACCTGATAATTCATACGTTTTTGGCCTGATAATTATACCATGTGTAGTAGTTTAACTTGATCTGCTTCAAACACTTTAACTTTACGTTCAACCTGATAACTTATGCAACTTGATGCTGATAAATTATAATATGTCATCATGATAGGTCGTGATGTATCAGAATGGTTAACCCGGACTGCCTTTTTCAGCAATCATATTTTTACTTCATCTTGATGACTTATGCAGCTTGAGCCTGATAACTTATAATATACTCCGTATCACCCTGATAAGTTCAAGCATGTGGGCATGATAACAACCAATTTTGTTAGCTTGGTTCATTTTTTTCAGAATGGTACCCTAAACAATTTCTACCTGATAATTCATACTTTTTAGCCTGATAATTCATACGTTTTTGGCCTGATATATTATACTGTGTGTAGCAATTTAACTTGTTCCGCTTTCAGCACTTAATTTTTTACTTTCAACCCGATAACTTATGTAACTTTAGGCTGATAGTTATAATATGTCAGCCTGATAAGTTGTGATGTGTACGAATGATTAACTTGAACTACTTTTCAACACTCATGTTTTTACTTCCACTTGATTACTCCAGGGTGTCATGATAACAATCACTTTTATTTTCCTATTTAACTCATTTTGTTTTTTAGTGTGGCAACTCCAATTTTGTTTCCACCTGCTAATTCATATTGATTTAGCTTGATATATTACATTGTGTCAGCATGTATAACTCTAACCGCTTTCAACGCTTATAATATTACCTCAACCAAATAACTTATGTAACTTGAGCCTCATAAATACAAAATGTCAGCGTGATAACTTGTGATGTGTTACAATGTTTAACTCAAACTGCTTTCAACACTCATGTTTTACTTCATCTTGATGACATAGGCAGCTAGAGCCTGATAACTTCAAGTATTTCAGCATGATAACAACCATTTTTTGTTAGCTTGGTTAATTGAATCTATGTTTTTCGGCATGGTATACTACCTGATAATTCATATTGTTTTAGCCTGATAAATTATACCGTGTGTACAGTTTAATTTGATCTGCTTTTAACACTTTATTTTTACATTCAACATGAGAGAGCTTTATGCAACTTGATAACTTATATAGTGCCAGAATGTTTAACTCACACTCTCTTAGCTTGTTCAACTCATTCTTTTTTTTCCAGCATGGTAAGTTAAATTGGTTCTACCTGATAATTCATATTGCTTTGGCCTCATAACTCATATTGCTTCGGCCTGATAACTTATAGTATGTCAGCATGCTTAACTCTACCCTTGTGATTTTGTGGTGACATGCATATGTGATCATATCTCTAGATTTAGGAAGAATTTTACATAGTTAGCAGATTGATTATGCTAAATTATCGCCATGGCATGACGCAGGTTACCCAGCTTGCTAGGTAGTAGCAAAAACACTACATTAGTGATGTAGTTACGTGGGTGGTTGCGGTAATATCTAGTATTCGAATTGATAATTGTCCATGAGTAGTTCAAACAACCGATGTAATGTTGCCAGTAAAAAAACATATGAACAATATGGGTAACTCGGGTAACTCTTTACAGAATCAAGTGATAACATTCGACCTATAGAAGTCATTGAAACGTTGCCAAAAACTTCCAGTTTAATTTGATGCATGATAAGTCCGGTGTGAATAGATTGATAACTTATGTAGCTTATGCATATGCATGGTAACTTTTGACAAAAAAAAATCATCGGAACATACCAACATGGGATCTAGTTTCGAAGATCTCGTCGTGACAATTTTTTTACGTGAAAACAATTTTTCAATCGGATCAACGGTTTGAGCTACAAAACATTTTGAGATCTGAATTTCATAGAAATCTTGGCTGACGTCAGCATTTTTGTCCTGTTTATAACTAGTACTGGTGAGCGACCGTATGCATGCAAACCTGCGCTGGAAATGGCATCGCATGCTGGCAGGGGGCAATCGTTCGGTAGAAACAAAAGACCGGGTTTACGATCGTGTGGATCTAATGCTTAGCGAACAGTCGACTGTTTGTTAGTCGCGTCCTACTTTATATCCTTAATAACTAAGAGACAAAATAGACAGACGCAATCATCAGTGATCTAGTCTTCATAATAAAAACATATGGTTCACGATCCATCCAACCATCCAAGTCACGCCTAGCAGTGCGCAAGAAACAAATTGAAGAAAATCTTACTCCATGGCCAGTTCACCAAGGCGAGAAACAAATAGCGCCGGCCAATCGATCTCCAAGGGCACAATCTCTCTACGGCCGACGCCACCGAGCGGACAATCCGCTACCTCCTGCATCACCCCGGTCTTGACACTGACAGCGTAGACGCGCTGTTGATCGTCCTGGATGAGCAACGTACCGTTCTTCTCCCCCAAGCACGCGTACTCCACCCGACATCCAGCCTTCTTGTTTTTGTTCTTCTTCCTAGACGGTGGATCTAGCTTCAACAAAGTAGGGATGCACCTTCCGTCGTGGTGCCATGTCCAGATATCCACCTGGTTGCCGTCCAACTGCAGCGAGAACAACGTGAGCCTCCCCTCGGCGTCGAGGCTAAGGTACGGCTCGTCGTAAGCTTTGGGGCTGAGGGGGTCACGTGGTATCACTTTGAGTAGCTTTGCCATGGAGACGTCGCCGGTCTTGGTACCGACGTCAAACGAGTGCAAGCCCGACTTGTTGCAGAAGAACCACCGCGCGGCGCCGCCGCACACGACCGCGTTTTGCTGGGAGAGCGGCACGCACAGGTTGTGGTTCACGCGGCCGGAGCGCGTGCTCCATCCCCAATCCCCGGCCGACGAGAACGTGTGGAGGCGGTACTGCATCGCGTCCTTCTGGATGGTCATGGTCAGCACCTTGAAGAAGGACAGCTCGTCGCCGTCGACACCGGAGGAGCTCGAACAGTCGGCCGCGGTCAGGATGGCGTACCCGGTCGAGTAATTGGCAGAAGAACCGCAGTTGTGCTTTAGAGGGGGCAGCGACTTGAACCTGCCGGTGAGCGGGTTGCACAGGACCGGCAGGTCGCCGACGCGCACGAGGAGGAGGCCGCCGCGAGAGGTCAGCGGCACGGCGGAGTCGGCACAGCCGACAAGGCGGGGACAGTCGAGCAGGCCGAACACCGGACGGGGCCCCTGGACGAAGCACGGCTCGGGGAGCCCTCTAGGGCGCCGTTGCTGGGCGAAGAAGCCGGGGAAAGGCGACGAGCGGCACGCGTCCTCCGGCAAGCAGCGGCGGACCAAGGAGGGGTCGGACACGAGCAGGCGGCACTGACAGCCCAGAACTACTCGCTAGCACTCGAGTACACTGATAGATGACCGGTGGATGAGCACACACACGTACTACTCACACACTCACTAGTGTATCACACACACACGTAGTAGTAGTAGTAGTAGTACTAGTACACAGCACTTGAGGCTTGGAGCACACACGGTGGTACTAGAAGGAGGAAATGCCTTGTAATGAAATTGGAATGGCCTGAGTTTTACAACCGGGATGCAGCTCCTTTTATAGGTAGCTGAACCGACTAACTATACGTATGAGCTTACGTCAAGCTCCTAGATTACATCACTGCTGACGACTAGCTTGCTCAGCTTTTACCATAGTAAATTACTACTACTAGTAGTTTCCTTAACTACCAAGGCATTGCAGCCGCTACTGCTTTTCTTGCCGACATGCAGCTGCATGTTATTTCCACCTCCTGGCTAAGTAACTGCTACTGCTGCCGCTGTAACCAAGCATGCATAGCCATGCATGCATCGAAGACAGGTTTGACTCAACAATCTCCCCCTCAAACCTGTAGGAGGGTCTTGATGATCCCGGTCCTGTCGTGCGGCTCTTGGAACTCGATGCAACCAAGTGCCTTCGTTGGGATGTCCGCCTTCTCGGCGGCCCGTATGCCCTGTTCGTGCTTCTTGATCTCGGGTGCTGCGATCGTCTCGCGGGCTCGAGAAGGTCCCCCTAGGCTTCGGAACCTGTGTGGATCGCCACCATTTTTGTTGGCATCGAACAAGTCTGACCGCGCTGTTGATGGGGACATGAACTGCCCGGGAACCACCTCGCTCGTGGGCGTCAGTGTTTCTGGGGTCGTAGTTCCTGATGTCACACTGCCCGGGAACTCCCTTCCCGGGGTCGTCGTGTCGGACGTCACGCTACCCGGGAACTCCCTTCCCGGGGATGACTTGTCGGACATCGGACTACCCAGGAATTCCCTTCCTGGGGTCGTCGTGCCGGACGCCGCACTGCCCGGGAACTCCCTTCCCAGGGTCGTTGTGCCGGACGTCACACTGACCGGAGTGGTTCCTCTCAGGGTAGCGGAGTCCTTGCTGCTCTTCCCATCAGACTTGCTTGTCGGGTCTCCCCCGACAAACGTAAGTCGTGCTTCCCGCACGGACTCGATGGACCCCGAGCGCGTCAGGGTTGCTGCGTGGCTGACCATAGAGCACCGCGCCTCCTGCACAGCCTCGATGGTCGCCAGAGTCACGGTCGAGGCCTTGCCGCCCCATGACCGTCTCTTCATGGCCTCCCAGCTGTTGAGGCCCGTCGAAGAGTGCCGTGTTGCCCACACGGGCTTGCAGAACCCCGAGAACCTGGTTGTCGGGGTATGGCCGACCTGAGAGTGTCGTGCCTCTTGCACGGTCTCACTGGTCACCAGCATCATGGTTGGGACATGGCCCACCATATGCGTCGTTGCCGTGCCTCCTGACACGGGCTTATTGGGTCCCGAGGATGTCGGGTACGCCTTTACCATGCCAACTTGCACGGGCTTGTCGGGTCCCGAGGATGTCGGGGCCGCGATTGCCGTGCCAACTTGCACGGGCTTGACCAGCGTCACAAGGGACGTGGTTGCCGGGGTGTGGCTCCCCCACACCCGGGTCTTCATCTCCTCCCAATCGAAATCTCCCGAGAACGTTGTTGTCGGGGAGAGCGCTACCGATGTGGGGAGGGGATTACTTGAAGAGCTCCGTGCCTCCCGCACGGACTTAACGGTTGCCGGCACCGTGGTCGCCGGAGGTGCTGCGCCCTCCTGCACGGCTTCGATGCTTGTCAGGACCATGGTCGCCGGAGGTGCTCCGCCCTCCTGCATGGTCTCGACGCAAGCCATCATCATTGCTGGCCCACCGTCTTCTTCAGCCTCGACGAGGTTCGCCGCGGCCGCGGCATCCTCGTCAGCCATCCTCTTGCGGCACTCACGGGCCCAGTGGCCCTTGATGCTGCAATATCGGCACTTGTCTCGGTCGTCGTTGCCGGCACCTCGCCCGGCTCCACCCTGGGTGCGACCGCCGTCTCTGCTGCTCTGGGCACCGCCACCACGTCCTTGACGCTTCCTCGCCTCCCACTTCTTTGAGAATAGGAGTTGTCCGCCGCCGAAGCTCTCGCGGCCGTCATCAAGGCGGTCCTCAACCACCCGCAACCGGCCCGTGAGCTCCTCGATGGAGAGCTCACTCAGGTCAAGAAAGGTCTCGATGGAGACCGCTACCTGAGCGAAGCGAGATGGTACGACGCGGAGAAATTTCGCACGACTCTCGCGTCGTCCATGGTGTCGCCGAGCGCGCGGAGTTGTGACGCAACGCTGGAGATCCGCATGGCAAAGTCGTCGACGAGCTCGCCCTCGTTGAAGGCGATGTTCTCGAAGTCCGCTCGCAGCTTCTGTGCGTTCGCTTCGCGCACACGGTTGCTGCCGAGGCGCTGTGTACGGATGGCTTCCCACGCCTCCTTGGCGCTTGCCTTCGCCGCGAGCATGCCGTGCATCTCCGGCGGCGTGGCGCGCATGAGTGCCGCCACGGCTTTCCTGTCCTCCTTTCTCTCGACCAAGTCGTCCTCCATGGGAGCCCAGAGGCTCGCCGCATGGAGGTTGCACTCCATGATCAACGCCCACTCGCTGTAGTTCGAGCGCGTGAGCATCGGGAAGGTGATGGGTACGCTACCACTGACCGCGGTCTCGCGCACGATCTCCCTAACCACGACCTCACCGCGATGGCCGCGCCTGGAGCGGCTGCGCCCTCGCCGCTCCTCCGGAGCCGGCGACTGGGAACCACCCGAGGTGGTGCGTTGCTGCACTCCTTTACCACCGGCCATGGCTACCACAACCAGAGGCTCTGATGCCAATTGACAGCCCAGAACTACTCGCTAGCACTCGAGTACACTGATAGATGACCGGTGGATGAGCACACACACGTACTACTCACACACTCACTAGTGTATCACACACACACACACGTAGTAGTAGTAGTACTAGTACACAGCACTTGAGGCTTGGAGCACACACGGTGGTACTAGAAGGAGGAAATGCCTTGTAATGAAATTGGAATGGCCTGAGTTTTACAACCGGGATGCAGCTCCTTTTATAGGTAGCTGAACCGACTAACTATATATATGAGCTTACGTCAAGCTCCTAGATTACATCACTGCTGACGACTAGCTTGCTCAGCTTTTACCATAGTAAATTACTACTACTAGTAGTTTCCTTAACTACCAAGGCATGCAGCCGCTACTACTTTTCTTGCCGACATGCAGCTGCATGTTATTTCCACCTCCTGGCTAAGTAACTGCTACTGCTGCCGCTGTAACCAAGCATGCATAGCCATGCATGCATCAAAGACAGGTTTGACTCAACAGGCACCACCACTTGCACGCCGTGGCGCAGCGGAAGAGGGCCACCATGTCCTTGACGAGGAGGAAGACCTTTCGGAGCACTTCGTCAGGGAGCGGGACCGCCATTACCGCCGCCGCCTCCTCCATCTTTCTCCGTCGATCTTGTTTTCGTTGGGTGCGGTTCTTCGATCGATCAATGGGAGGCTTGGGTAACGTGGGCCGGCCGCCGGCAGGTATATATATATACTAGGACAATGGCCCGTGCGTTGCAACGGGATAAAAATTATGTTAAAAGCTGCACCGTGCCTTGGTTCCAGAGAATTGGCTCACATGCTTTTTAATTCCACACGGAGGTACTATCTGGTAGAATTGATCAAACTGCATTGATAGTAAACAGGCCCGTGGTTGCAACGGAAGAAACATTGACACGTATTCAATTTTTTTGAGAATTGTATGTGCATCAAAATTTTGATTCCAGTTTCTGCACATGTCATATTTTGGTATTTGCTTTGCCCGCTAATTATTGTTAGGCTGGAAGTAATTTAATATGCAAGTGCATGTTAATCCAAGGGCGCTACCAATTATTATTGCATGCACATCAGGATGTAAAATCGGTGCCAGCAAAATACACCTCTGTCGGTTCTGCCCTGGTTTGGCCGGTATCTTTCCTTCCTCCTTGTTGTGGAGTGCACCCGATCTGATTCTAATAATCCTCCCCTGCTCATGTGGCTCGTTTGGTCAGCGTGGTCGCCGCGTGTGAAGTCTGGTGGCTTCGTGTGACATCCCGAGCAGTGCTTAGCGACGCGTGCACGTACTGTCTGGTGTGCTTACACGTGGTCTATTTTTATCCTTTGTAAAAGCCTGAATCTTCATCTCGTTTTCAGTTTCCCTTGCACAAAACAGTCTCCCATATACCAGGCGCCCGAGCGGCGAGAGTGCTCGCAGGAGCTCGAACCCGACCCCCCGCACGGAGATCTGAAGCAGCAGCAGGACCTCGCCGGTGAGCCAGCTCCTCTGCGGTTCTCCCTCTCCTTCTACCCTCTCTCTCATCACCCTCTCTTTTCTCTCTCGAACAGGACGCAGCAGCTGCACCACAAGTCCAAACAATGGCGCCGCCCTCATGAAACATGGAAGCAGAGGCTAACCCTTGCGGCGGCGGTGGCGTGTCTTTCCAGTGCTCCCCCTTGCGGCCTTCCCAGACTTGGTGTTCGCTTGGTGTTGGTGGACAGTCGAGGAGGACCATCTCCCGCACTGGCCTCCCCTGGACGCGCGCAGCCGGCGGCTCCGTCGGGTCCAACAGTGGTCGCGACTCACGAGGCGACTCGAGCAGCAGCTCGAACGCACACAGTGCCTCCCCGTCGGCCTGGTACGCCGCCCGAGCGGGAGGCACCAGCGGACCGGAGAGGCGAGTAGTAGCACGCCCCAGCGGCAGCACTGGGCGGCATCAGCCTCATGCCCAGGATAGGGGCACACGGCAGGTGCGGCGCGGCTGCAATTCAGGGGCGGTAGCAGTTCTCGGCCGCATCCATGGCAGCCGCCGTGGCGTGCTCCTACTCGCGCGGCTGGTCCATGGCTGTCGGCGCATCGCAGGACAGGGACGACAGCAGTTCTAGGCCGCATCCATGGCCTAAATATGAGTAAACCAAAAGAAGCTTAGTGTTTAGCATATAATAAATATTAAATATAAAGCTAGCTTGATTTGAAAGAGGACAGTTTGTATTGAGAGTCTGAGACCCCACCTGTGCAGCTTAAATCGATAACAAAAACATCAAACAAAGTTTGCTCAGAGAAATTCCCATATTTCTTAGTTGAAGCAGTTTCGGAGCAAACTCCGTGTGCGATTCCGAAGTCTGAATGCTTGTATGGCATCTTGGTGCCAAGAAAAAGAGATGACCACTTTTTCTTCTGTTGCTTGATGTATTGTTCGCTTAGATGTAAATTCCAACTTCTGACTAATGGCGCTGAGAATTGCTTGAACTGATTGCTGACCAAAATGTGATAGTGGCTCGATGACAAAAGGGTAGTGCCATACGGTGCACATTCTTGTGGATCCATGTATATCTCCCATGAATATTTCTTTGCTTGACTGATTGTTGATATCCATGGCTGTGCCAAAAAAGGAAAATTTTAAATTAAGAAATGTGAAAATCATATACTCTACTGTGATATATATGTGCCAAAGAAGCACAAATCTTTTGCTGATCAGGCATGACAACTTTGTACTCCGTAAGTTTGACAGAGAAAGGAGTTTATTACTGTTTTATCTGTGACCATGAATACTGTGAGCGAAATGCGACACTAAAATAAGCAGATAATATTTGTTTTCCGTTCTAGTGAGCATAGAGCAGGAGTGGATCTTACTAAAATAGCATGAGCGATTTATGCTATGGCAGAAAGTAGCTAAAAGAAATACTACTAACGGAAGAATAAAAAATCCAGGAAATGGAGATATTATACCTGCAAGTGCAGGAAAAAGTGGCAAATTCAAAGAATGTACTTTCATTTAGCCAACAGATAAAATGTTTCTGTTCTCGTGAGCAAACGGCTAGAATGAACCTCATTAAAATAGCATGAGTGATTTATCCAAGGGCAAATAGTAGCTAAAAGAAATACTACTGACGGAAAATCAGAAAATAACGAAATGGAGATATTATACTTGTGAGTGCACGAAAGATTATTCCAAAGGAAATACTTTCTTTTAGCCAATCGCTCAATGCAAAAGATTAGTGCAATGGGTAAAAAGTACACACCTTGACAGAATATCTTGTTCTTGTAAATCATGTGCTCTACAAATTTCTGAAATCTGCTACTGTAATTGTACAAAAATCTTGCCACTGAAATCTGCCAGACTGTCCACATAAGTTCTTCACTTCGGTCGTAATCCAATTGATAAAAATAAGAAACTCTGCTAGTTGCATATCTTTTAAAGCAAGAAATTAATTAATAATTACACCTCTCTGTAGTCGGTAATTTCATCCGATTGGGTTTCTACACCAGTGTCTACTCATTCACAATATACAGACAAATTTAGATGGCAGAACATTGTAGATCAGAAGAAAATTTTCAGGGTAAAATCCATGTCAACAAAAAGAACAGACATAGAGCCATCATGAGATTTGGAGCCACAAAAGTAGTAAGGAAAAGGAAGAAATATGAAAAAGAGAAGGACATTTTTACTCGTTTAGTACTCACCTATCCCTGCTAAAGAGAAAGACATGAGACTGGACGGAGAAGTCAACTGAAAAAATTGACGTCAAAAAGAGAGGAGTATATCTTCTAAACTCAAATTATAGCTACAGTAAAACAATGCTCTACTTTCTCTAGCAATGGCAAAATTCAGAGATGTACATATTGAGGAGGTGTTCATGTTGGGCAGACGCGAGGCACTGGATGTCGAGGGGTACAGGGGTGTACAGCACCAGCGGTGCTGGGGGTTTGGCCACTGCTGATGAAAGTATGCCGTCTCTACTCTCAAGCACCACCAGATGGTGGTAAAACTTCAGTAGCAGAAGACACCCGACCGACAACATCTAAAGAAAAACAAATCGTTAATTCCCTCTAGTTTATTTTCCACAGGAAAACAAAAGCAATAGCATTGTAAAATAAAAGGAATTGTCAAAATTAGTAGCTTCATATGAGAAATCAAATGGGAAGACAAACGGCAGTACTCGGTAATCAAGTGGCCAGGATACACACACAGATCAGATATATTTCAGTATTCTGATCGCGGTTCATGATTTCCTCTCCGAGCAATTGATACTCACGCTCGCTCCAATACTACTGGCAATTCCGTGAATCAAATATATGCCTTCTTTCATATCAATGATCTCTGGAACCTTGACCATCTAAGGGAAGATAATTTTCTTTCATCAAAGTTATAAACAGACCCAATTTGAATGTACCTCATCAAATGAAAGGTGCATAGATGTTTAACAGCCTCAAGGTATGAAGAATCATAGAATTAAGAAGACTGCTATGTATACTATGTATTAATGTCTCATGTCTTCAGAAATCTGTATCTACTTTTCAGTAGGAAAATTAGCTACTTCCAGACTTATGTGCTCGACTTGATAACTTATAAACACTCTCGGCCATTAACCTATTTCACGGACTTCAGCACAATACTTGTATAAAATTTATAGAAATTCTGTTCAAAAAATGTTAAGCTAAGTCGGCAATGCATATATTACCCACATCTTATTCTTCGACCAAAAGAAGGTAACAAACTCCTATAATTATAGATGAAAAATATGTTATGAGCACCATAAAGATAAAAATTATCAAATGACAAGGGAAGCGTAGTTTTGCACAAGTTATCATTCATGCACCTGAAAGATCCACACAAAATAGAGCTAATAAAGGATTGAGTCAGTAATATCACCATCATCTCAAGCTTCTTCCACTATCTTCGTCCTTCCCACCTCCTCGCGAGCAAACCCACTGCCCCGACCAAATCCATCTCATGTCTTCATCGACCTCACAACCAAAGTACCAATCATCAAAAATCGAATCACCACTCTAGCTGGATGCTATAAATCCCGTTTTCCATTTCAATTGAGCTCTACAATGCTGAAATTTCTAAATCCACATGCTTTCCTTTTTCTGCATTTCCACTGTCTTCGTGAAAGTGAAACTGACTTTGTGAAACCAGACATGTCCTCCACAAACCCAAGGAAGCTCTAAGTATGTTGGTGACCTGTTTATCATTCAGCTTCTTAGAGTACCTTTGCCCTTCAACAATGTTGCATGCCTGCAGTCAGTTTGTAGAATACACTAAACATCCGATGTCTAATTGAAAAAATTCTGTTATTCACCTAGACATTAAAAAAAATCGCAAGTCACTCTGATCCATTCTGTGTTATTTACTGCACTACAATTTATTCACCAACAAAATAAAGACCAAGAAGCAATGAATCTGGAGATTCCAAAGACCAAGAAGCATCCGGAATAGATGGGTCAAATTTCAGGGGCTTCTATCTACTAAATTCAAAGTATAAATTCAGAAACAATAAACTGAAACAAGAGCCATCAGAAGTAGCACCAATTCAGAAACAATAAACTGAAATAGGGGCTTCTATTTCTATCAACTGATTAGCTTTCAAGGGGATACATACCTCTGGTGTAGCCACCGCAGGCGACATTGAACGGCTCAATGGATGTGCTTCTTCTGCCGGCAAACTTGGCGGAGGTAACATTGGAAGTTTCTTCGAAACTCACAATGATTCATCACACAAAAAAAGTAGCATAGCAGCCATGTAGATATCATATATATCTCTGTTAAGAAGAAATAAGGAATATTACAAAGCTTAAGAGGAAACTCGCCTCTGCCACTTTTGGGTTTACACAAGTGTAATCCACTCGCTCACTAAGAACTTGCATGGCATTTCTAGTGTAACTATTTTATGAGCTTACAAATAAAAGCACAAAAATGAAAATAGCACATCATATATACACTGTTTGTGTTTGGAAGGATATCAATTAAATAAAAATAGATCTGTTAATGGACTTGTTTGTGTAGTAGCAGAATTTTGTTCAAAATAAAACTGGACTTGTGCTAATGGGAGAGACAGAGAGTAGATGGGGGTTGCTTGACCTATCTTGGTGTAGCAGAGGCGTCATCCGAGGAGGTGCTTATGGCTAGGGTTCCTCCCTGTTGACCTGCATGGGAAGGGAAGGAAACGAGATGAGGAAGGGACGGGAAGGGGAGGGGAGGGGATGTGGACAAGATAGAACCTTGGAGCTGCAGGTCCATGGCGTCCTCCACATCTCTGTGAAGAAGCCCTTGATGGCGGCGACCATGGTGGATGGGGAATTCCCATGGCGTGCTCCATCTGCATCTGCAGCAGAGGACATGAAGAGAATGTGAGGTGTAGGGGTGGTGGATCCCAGCCAAGAAGGAAGGAGGGACGAACCTGGGCCGCCGGAGACGCGTCGGCGAAGCCCTGCCCGAAACCCTAGCCATGGGGGTGGCGTTTCGAGCGGGCGGTAGAGGCCGGGAGCGGAGAATCTGGCCGGAGGGTAGGGAGGAGCGGACTCTGGGGAGTTGGGGGGCGTGCTGCGCGGCGTCGGAGCTCGCCGGAAGCTGCCGGCGTGGGTGGTGGCGGCGGCGGCGAGGACTTGAGCGAGAGGGAGAGGAGGCGAGCCCGTTCTCCTCCTTTGGTCGTGTTTTTTTCTTTACCCAAATTTGCTCGGACCGCGGGTTGAATAATCCAAACGACAGGGTGTTTTGTGCAAAAACGAATCGTTTTCCCCGATCCACTTAAACAGGGACTGCGGGTTGAATTCTTGAAAATAGAGGGGCTTTTTTGCAAAAGTGACGACGACGTACGACCAGAAGCACTCCGTGCTTTATTAGTAAAATAGGGAAAGATATGCACAATCGATTGGAGTTGGATCCGGATACAAACTGGTCGCTTGATTGGAAAGTTTTTCTAACACGACCTATCGGAACCGACTCCAAATCGCACGTACTACACTGAGCAATACTGGCTCGAGCTGCAGTTTCAAGGTCAAATGTTCTCTTGTTTATTTATTTTTGAAAAGGAGCTATTTACTACTATATGAAAACAGAAAGTTTGGATGGCCTAGGTGACTCGAGAATTTACACTCCCCCATGGTCGACTAGCACTACTGGAATTCTGATGTACACCGGGTGTCATGCTCTTCGCTGAGTGCTAAAACACAGACACTCTGAAAAGAAAACAACGCCGAGAGTCACTCTCGGCAAACCTAGCTTCACGGCAAACTGCCTTCTTTGCCGTCACTGCCTCACGGCAAAGAGGCACCGCACGGCAAACCCTACAGACGCCGAGAGCAACTCACGGCAAAGAGGAGCCACGTGGCATGCCCGTCCGTAACAGACGGCTCCGTCAGTTAGTGTGTACATCACCGAGAGCCGACAAACGACACTCGGCAAAGTATATGCCACATCCTATTTTCTTTTTTGTGCGTGTTCTTTCTAACTGACATGTGGTCCCACTGGTCACATTTCTCTACTATCTAAAAGAAACGTAGTGTTTCGTTTCCCCCCTTACGTTCCGCGCTTCGTCCAGCCTCTCGTACGATCCCCTCACCCCCCGATTTTCTTTCCCCCGTCCCAGTCCCACCTCTCTTAGGACCCATTCGATTTTCTTTCCCCCATCCCGGTTTTCTCCCTCTGGCCTGCTCCTCACGCCGGCGTTCCGCGCCGCCGCTGCCGACTGCTCCTCACGCCGGCATCCCGCGCCGCCGTTGCCGACCTCCAGCCGTCGTCCAGTAACCGCTCCCACGCGCCCTATCTCTCTTCTTCTCCCTTCTCCCTTCCTTTTTTCTCTCTCTCTCTCTCAAATCTTGTATCTCTCTATTTCAGAAACAACGGCAGCATGGATCCTGATGTGGAGCTCCACTACGGCTCGATCTGACCTGGGAGCGACCAGATCCGTGCGTCTCCGCCTCGCTTCACGCGCCTCCATGGTCCGCCGTCTTCCCGAGCGCCGGCGCCGCGCTCAGCCGCCGCCGTCCCATGCCATGGTAGCCTCCCCTCCAGAACGATGTGTCATGGCCGCCTCCCTGCCTCTCCCGCAGGTGGGCCTCTGCGCCCCCGGCCTAGCAGATTAATGGAGGGCGCTGCCGATGTCGGTTCATGCCTCGGTGCTCCTCACCGGCGGAATTTGCCAGCTAATCTATTCCTATCATGATCTTTTCTGTTTTGATGTAGAGTTAACTCCCACCCGTACATGAGCCTCAAGGCACCACGCGATTCTGATGATACACGAACACTGGGTCGGTCCTCTATCCGGCAGCTCCGTTGGGGAAGCACCAAGGTAAAAAACTGATATTTGATAGTAGAGATTATAGTATGTACCTTTCTGAAACTGATATTTGATATATTTATGTATCAGATCCAAACTCCAAGTATCCGTGGATATAGGGAACAGTTATGGTACAAATAGACTTGATTGTACTGACAATTTTCAGCTTGCACATGGATCCCTTATAGTATGCAATCAAGCTTGATGATAAATTCTTGGAGAGACGCTAGGTGCCAGGTAAGGTGACCCAAGACTATTGCTTTCAGTTATTCAATGGTGTTCATATGGCATATTGCTATTAGATATGCCATTGCCTGCAGCGGCAAGCTTGAATTGGTAAGATGGATGGGGGGGGGGGAGAAGAAGAGTCATTTAACGTAATTTTGATTACCGATGCCTGTAAGACAATAGGCTTTGGGGGGAACCGGCACAACCCTCTAGGGGTGGCCTATCACATATATATATAATGAGGTGGTATACAACGTTACAATATACACATGTAAATACAGTCTAACACCCTCCCTCAATCTTAGCCACTTTCTAATGAATCTAGAAGGGTAAGATTGCGCCTGCAAGTCTCAAACTGTGGCAAAAGCAATGGCTTGGTGAAGATGTCAGCAAGTTGATCCTTGGAAGAAATAAACTTGATCTGTAGTTGCTTCTGAGAGACACGTTCACGCACAAAGTGATAGTCAACTTCAATGTGTTTCGTTCGGGCATGGAATACCGGATTTGCAGAAAGGTATGTAGCACCGATGTTATCACACCAAAGAACAGGAGGCTGTGATTGGGGTATACTTAACTCCTGAAGCAAGGACTGTACCCAGATGATCTCTGATGTGGCATTGGCCACAGCCTTATACTCAGCCTCAGTACTGCTACGCGAGACAGTAGCCTGTTTCCGAGCACTCCAGGCAATCAGGTTAGAGCCAAAGAAGACAGCATAACCCCCGTGGATCGCCTGTCATCCGGATTGCCAGCCCAGTCTGCATCAGGATATGCTGAAAGACAACCAGAGTCAGACGGCCGAATATGCAAACCATGAGCCACCGTGAAACGAATATAGCGCAAAATCCGCTTAACAGCAGACCAATGAGTGTCACGGGGTGACTGCAGATACTGGCAGACTCGGTTAACAGCATAGGAAATGTCTGGTCGCGTGATCGTCAAGTACTGGAGCCCACCAACAATACTCATGTACTCTGTCGCATCAGAAGAAGAAAGAAGCACACCATCAACAGCATTGAGCTTATCAGTGGTAGACATGGGTGTAGTCGTCGGTTTGCACTTAAGCATCCCAGGTCGCTGCAACAAATCCAGAGAGTACTTCTTCTGCGTCATAACAAGGCCAGCAGCACGAGAAGTAACCTCCACACCAAGAAAGTAATGAAGCTTCCCAAGGTCCTTGACCGCAAAATCAGCACCAAGTGAGCGAACAAGCGTAGTAGCAGCCGACTGAGAGGAGCTGACCAAAATGATATCATCTACATAGACCAACAAGTACATAGTAACCTCAGGCCTTTGAAGAAGAAACAATGAGGAGTCAGCAGTTGATGATGCAAAACCATGAGCACGAAGAGCCATTGCAAGACGAGCATGCCAAGCACGAGGAGCCTGCTTCAGACCATAAATTGCTTTGGACAGACGACAGAGATGATCAGGGCGATCCGGATCAGAGAAACCCGGAGGCTGGCGCATGTAAACCTCCTCCGCCAAGACACCATGAAGAAAAGCATTTTGAACATCAAGCTGACGAAGAAACCAACCTCGAGTAACAGCCAGAGAGAGAAGAAGTCTGATGGTAGTAGGCTTGACCACTGGACTGAAGGTGTCTTCATAGTCAAGTCCAAAACGCTGTCGAAAACCACGAGCAACCAGACGAGCCTTATAGCGCTTAATGGACCCATCAGAATGCCTCTTCACTTTGAAAACCCATTTGGAATCAATGACATTTACCCGTGATTGTGGAGGAACAAGAGTCCATGTCTGATTGCGAAGAAGCGCTTGATACTCCTGCTCCATGGCCTCTCTCCAATGAGGAATGCGCATAGCAGCTTGATACGTGCGTGGCTCAGAGGATGGATCTGCGAGAGCAGCAGACATGCACGCCGCTAACCAAGCAACTGTGCCATCGTGACGTTGCTTAGGCTGAAAAATGCCACTCCGACTGCGCGTATGTGGACGTAGAGCAGCAGCAGGAGCCGGCGGAGGCGAAGGTGACGGAGACGTGACGGTCGCCGGAGATGCAGGAATCACCTCAGGCGAGCTCGGGACAGACGACTCCGGGCTGCATGGCGAAGACTGGCCCGACGACAGGGGCTCAGAGGCCATGGGCGAACCGAGAGTGGGCGAGGCCAGCTCCGGTGACACCGGCCCAGACGGCCTTGGCGAGGCGAGAGCAGGCGAGGCCGGCCCTGATGAGAAGGGCCCAGACACCCTGGGCGAGGCAGGGGCGGGCGAGGCCAGGCCTGGTGATGACTGCCCCGACGCCCTGGGCGAGACGGGGACCGAGGAGGCCGGCCCAGTCGGCGGGGTTGCAGGGCGCGACGATGGCGAAGGCAGCCCAGAAGCCAGAGGCGACCGGGCCAGGACGTCGATCGGCCGTGCATGAGCACGGAAACCGAGGACATGCAGGGGCGCCATGTGCTCCTCATGCACAACAGAAGGTGCCGAGGATGAAGGCGATGGCGACGAAGAGGAAGATGGCACTTCCAGAATCTCCAAACGAGCCCCACGACCAGTGCCTGCACCATGGTTAGGCAACAATAGAGGAGAATATGCAACATCATCAAATTGGTCAGAAGCAACAGAGGATGAATGCATGACAGGTGGCTCGGTAGTGGACACAGGGAGTTTGGCAAAGGGAAAAACATGCTCATCAAACACAACATCCCGAGAGATGTAGACACGATTAGTGGGCACATGAAGACATTTGTATCCTTTATGAAGAGAGCTATAACCAAGAAAAACACACTTCTTGGAACGAAACTCGAGCTTACGCTTGTTATATGGACGGAGATGGGGCCAGCAAGCACACCCAAACACCTTGAGAAAGGTGTAGTCCGGTTGTTCATTAAGGAGAACTTCAATGGGAGTCTTCATATTCAAAACACGAGTGGGAGTACGATTGATGAGAAAACATGCAGTGATGAAAGCATCACTCCAAAAACGAAACGAAACAGATGCATGGGCCAAAAGAGTCAGACCAGCTTCAACAATGTGACGATGCTTACGTTCTACTGAACCATTCTGCTGATGTGTATGTGGACATGCTAAACGGTGAGTGATCCCAAGCGACTGAAAGAAGGAGTTGAGGTTGCGATACTCGCCACCCCAGTCCGACTGAACATGAACAATTTTGTGCTTGAGAAGGCGTTCAACATGTTTTTGGAACTGAACAAAAATGTCAAACACATCAGATTTACGTTTGATAAGATAAAGCCAGGTAAAGCGGCTGTAAGCATCAACAAAACTGATATAGTAATTATGACCACTAACAGAAGTCTGAGCAGGACCCCATACATCTGAAAACACAAGTTCTAAAGGATGTTTCACCTCACGACTGGACTCCGAAAAAGGAAGTTGATGACTCTTCCCCTGCTGACAAGCATCACACACTGCTACATCTTTATTACTAGACACACTAGGAAGCTCATGACGACGCAAAACATGCCGGACAATAGGTGTAGCCGGGTGACCAAGACGAGCATGCCACTGTGACGGAGATACCCGAACTCCACTGAAGACGCGAGCGACGCCAGGATGCTCCAGACGATAGAGACCTTGGCAGAGCCGCCCACTAAGAAGAATGTCCCTCGTGCCCCGATCCTTAATAAAAAGATCAAAAGGATGAAATTCACAAAGCACATTATTATCACGAGTGAGTTTAGGAACTGAAAGAAGATTACGTGTCACAGATGGAACTCGAAGAACATTGCGAAGTTGAAGACTCCTATTGGCATGTCTAGTAAGAAGTGATGCTTGACCAATATGAGAGATGTGCATACCTGCTCCATTGGCGGTGTGGATCTTGTCGGAGCCATGGTAGGGTTCACGAGTGTGAAGCTTCCCCATCTCACTGGTCAGGTGCTCTGTCGCCCCAGAGTCCATGTACCAGTGGGGATCAATGGAGTAGGACTGAGTGTGTCCCTGTGGCTTCTGCGGCGGCGGACGATCAGCCATGGCGACCTGACGAGCAAAGTTGCATGTATCCTTCCCGTCATTGCCGAGACCAAGAAAACCCCGCTGGAAGCGCTTGTGACACTTCGAGGCCCAGTGCCCATCGCGACCACAAAGCTGGCACACACGTGGACCGCCAGCCCCTGGTAGCGTCGCAGTAGGAGGAGGGGCCGAGGAGGGTGGTGGTGACTGCCCCGAAGGAGCCCTGGATGAAGCAGAGGAGCGACCACCCTTGGTGGCGGCGTTTGCCGAGAGGGCGCCGTTGCCCCTGGATCGGCGCGTCTCGACTCGTTGCTCAGTAAGCAGGAGGCGTGAAAAGACCTCGTGTGCTGGCATGGGCGTGGAGTTGCCTCTCTCATTGATGATCTCGACTAGGGCGTCATACTCCTCATCAAGACCATTGACAATAAACGAGTTGAACTCGGAGTCGGTGAGGGGCTGTCCAATGGAGGCCAGCGTGTCGGCGAGACTCTTGACTTTGTTGTAGAACTCAGTGGCGGTGGAGTCAAGCTTCTGACACTCCCCAAGTTGGCGACGGAGCCCAGATACACGAGCCTGCGACTGTGCCGCAAACGAGCGCTCAAGAATAGTCCATGCCTCGTGGGACGTCTTGGCGAAGACAACAAGCCCAGCAACGGCCGGAGAGAGCGACCCCTGGATGGAGGAGAGGTTCGCCTGATCCTGCCCTGTCCAGACACGGTGAGCCGGATTATAGACCGGACCGTGCACGCTGTCAACCAGCGCAGGAGGGCAAGGGAGAGAGCCGTCGACATAGCCAAGCAGATAGTGACTCCCAAGAAGCGGAAGAACCTGTGCGCGCCAGAAGATGTAATTGTCCGACGACAACTTGATGGTGATGAGATGGCCGAAGTGAAACGGCGGCGGCGGCTGCGATCCCATCGAGGAGACTGGCTGAGGTGAGACCACCGTGGAGACAGTCAGAGGGGCAGCCGGCGCGGTGACAGAGGGCGCGATGGCCGCGGTTGACGCCGCGAAGCCTGCCAGCGCGACGTCCTCCGCCACCAGCGGCGCAGTGGCCGAGGGCGCGACAGCCGCGGTTGACGGGGCGGCGGCGGTGTGGGCCACAAGCGCCTGCCCGGGCGAAGTAGCAGCCGGCGGGAGCGCGAAGAGGGAGCCGACGCTCCGTGTCCCGATCGGCGCCTGAAGGGAGGCGGCATCCAGCGGCCTCGAGAGAAGTGCCGCGAGGGAGGCCGGCAGAAAACCGGTGGCGGTGGAGCCGGACGCAGCGGCGGACGTCATAGCAGTCGGGCGACGGCGACGGCGGGCGCGGCGGCGGCGGTTTAGGGTTTTTAGGCGGAAGCGGACGTAACCTAGCGTGATACCATGTAAGACAATAGGCTTTGGGGGGAACCGGCACAACCCTCTAGGGGTGGCCTATCACATATATATATAATGAGGTGGTATACAACGTTACAATATACACATGTAAATACAGTCTAACAATGCCTGCATGAGCAGCTGCTCACTGTGCGCATGGGATAGGAGGTCATGCGTGGAGGCTACTCGGAGAGGACTGTATGCATGTCCATGTCCGCGCACTTGGAGCAGCAGCCAATGGATGGTCGGCCAGAGGAGGACCAGGGTCAGTTCAAATTTTCTCCATTTGCCTTGCTATTTTCTACCAATGTATTGGCTTGACCTGAGATTGATTAGTCCCTAGCATTGATTAGTCCCTAGCATGTAGTGTTCACCTTCTTCTTAGTTTACATACAGTTGGAGACTGGTTTCTTTTCCTCTTTTTCTGCAGTATGATTTCATGTCTCTTATTTTGGCCTCAGATATATGTACAATAAAGCAACTGTGTGTTACTAAAGAACTTTATGCAGTCGTTGATTCAGTTAGATTCTTTCCTTAGAAAAATACATATATATATTTTGCAAAAAGAATTTATTATCAGAAGAATCTCTTGAGATTGTGATGCATATTAGACATTAATTTCTAAAACTTAGGCTTTCCTAGGACAAAGCTAGGGGAATTAGGCGGGAGTCACCCGTCATTGACCAGTTAGGAGGATTCTAAACTTCCATGCTCCAAACAAATTTGGAGGAATGGAGGATACTCAAGCTTCCTGTTTTTCATGATTATCAAAATCCTAGCAAACGATAGTCTAGGAAAGCAGCCAGATTGGTCTTATTACGTGTGGTTTAAAGTTTGCCCGATTGTATGTTATCTGAACAAGATGATTCTCTTTTCTCAATAAAAAGAAAAAACAAGACACTTCTCTGAAAAATAGTCTTACACCTTGGAGTTTCCATCTGTTGTGGTGTACCTCTGTTCTATAAATGCCATGTTTGCATGTTTATTTGATTCAAGTGTATAGATAAGGGCTAAACTGAACCATGCTAATTCGCTACCAGGTTGGAGATTTGGGATCGGAGACGCCAAGAACAAGGGACCAAGGTGCTGAACTAACGGCACGGGCAGAATGATTCTTCAGGTACCAACATAGTCGTCGACTAGAGAATTAAGTTAACTGTTTGATTTACTTGAAGCTCCAAATTGTAGTTATTTTATTCATTCACTAATTTGGTATAATCCTAATCTAGGAGGATTATCACTGTATGATATGAGATCTGGACGTTTAGCAATGATAAAACTCTGACATTGGATGGTTCTTTTCTGAAGTATAGTTGTAAGATCTATGATTCTAGCTTTGACCTTTAACTGGACAGTACTAATTGGACATATAATTGATAAATTATGCACAAGATATTCTGTTGTCTTTTGTTCTCCAATCAGATTCATCTAGCACTTTGTTGACTTTCTAATTGTTCTACCCTCTACCTCTGAAACTCAGAAATCAGAGAAAGGTTATTATTGGGGACATAGGTGATACATGTAGATAAATTTGGGGACATATACGTAATACATATAGATAAATTTGGACCAGAATGTTTTTTCTATTATTAGGGACATACGTGATACATATAGATAAATTTGGACCACTTATAACAGAGAGATTTCTTGCAAAAAATATTAACTCTCTCCAGGAGTGGGCACTGTCAAGGTAATAACAGGAATTTGCTGAACCTAATTGAATGAAAGCGGGGTGGCAATCCGATTGAGAACCTTCTCTAACTAAATGGACTTACGAACAATCAACAATATCAAATAGTTCCAAATTAACAGATGTTGTTTTATTGAAATACTGATTTAAGAATTTACTACTTAATCACTTAGTGTTTTGTTTGATCATCATGTTATCCTAGACCACTTGGGGACAATATCATCAATTTCTTCCATAGTGCAATGCAAGTTCAAAAATGCAGTTTCTGTTCTATGCATTTTTCGAAGTGTATGTATGCTGTAACTGATTTACAAAACATTGGTCAACCTTCTATGAGTCCACCTAGGGAGCGGCACAGATTTGGAACAAATTCCAGAACAGGCATCCAAGCATTTGGTCTGGTACCACTAAGCTGCCAGAGCAAGATAGCTGGGATGTCGAGTCCATAGGGCAATGGTAAATCACAAATTGGCTGATGTTCGATGGGAAGCATCAGACGATACCAATGTCCAGTAGTAAGATTTGATTGTGCAGGTGATCAGCCCACGTGTGCGTACATCCCCTGTTAGTCTAGATTTAGAAAAATATGATTTCTGCTATGATAGTTTCCAGAATAGTTTGGCCCTCGAGACACTTCCACTGTATGCATGTGTGTTCCTTTTTTTCAGAGATATGCGTCTATTGATTATTATTGGAATTGGTTCGACAAACTGTGTATATGTGACAAATTTACTAATATACTGACCCAGCCTAATAATATGACTAATCCATACAGTGGATATGCGCCAATGCTCAAATTTGAAAAATGAAGGATTCAAGTCGCGAGTATGCCCATAAAAAATATATAGTTTGACTTAGTCGTAGGTTCTGTAGTAATCTTGCCTTGGCGCTGCTGCCTCTCCTCTCTGCTCCTTCCTGCCTGCGGCTGTCCCATCTCTCCTAGCACTGCTGCTGCACTTCTTCTGAAGCAATTCTCAACCCCGTTGCTGCAGTTCTCTGAACTCCAACCTGTTGCTGCTTCTCTCTCTCTCAATTTTTCTGGAAGTCTGTGAACCATTGTTGTGCGATTATATGATTTGTGTTATTTGCTTGAGTGAACCTGTAAGGTTTGTACCTCATGCAAAGTGCTAGCACCTACATATTATCCAAAATTTTCTTCTAAATGTCATGAGGCATGAGCAACAAATTTTCTCAAGAATGACCCTTGGTATATACTCCCTCCGTCCGGAAATACTTGTCATCAAAATGGATAAAAGAGGATGCATCTAGATGCAATTTTAATAATACTCTTTTGGCTCTCATTTATCTGTTGCCATAGAGCATCGTATAATATAGAAGAGTCAGTCAAACAAAGCTCTTTCAATATCGGACTAATTGTGCCAATGGAGTCAACTCATGTACTAATTCCGAGTGGTGTCAATGGAGTCAACTGATGTACTAATTGTCTGATGAAAACTCTAGGTTATCAGATGATGGCTAGACATCAATCCATACTGCCAGTACTTGGTCCATATAATTGCTCCATACCAGTTGCGTTGTGTAGTTTACTATCTGTGTGCTTCGAGTTCTGTACTTTGATGGAAAAGAATACAACCTGAAATTTTATTCAATTCTGACGTGTGATGCTGCCACAGATTCTCGCGAAAATTGTTTTATCAGTTTGGAAAAATTTGCAGTTAGCTTTGGGCAAGGTGCCAGGTCTCTGAAATTACTGATGGATGAGGTGGTAAAATGTGTCCGGATTTGGATGAACTCTCATCGAGTTGATAACTTCAGTAGTGGTTACCTGTCAACGCGCTGGACTAAACATCCATCTGTTCTGAGTAGCGACCATGATCAGAAAAGGTGGCAAAGGTAGATATGATTGCACTTATACCTGGGTACATGCCCTCGGTCGCATTGTCTTGGCAGAGGTTGAGTCTGGTTTGACTTTTTGAATTTTGAAATGTACTGGCGGGAGTGAGCTAGGCATCTTCACATAAAACCATAGGCATGAGGGTTTGTGAACTTGCGTACTACATCTTGACGTGAAGTACTTCAGTATCTTAGATCATCTACAACCATGATAGGCTAATTTCGATGCCCAAGCGTCATGGAAGTCACCGGACACGTCTGCTTCAGGCTTCCATTTGTGTATACAACCATGTCCTCTACATCCTCCCCAAACTATGTGTTAGAGGTATGGTGGGGGACCACGATGGACCGTCGAAGAAGGCGGCGTGGACAGGGCGGCACAGGACATCGACACCAGACGCATCCGGTGCCAAAAGATGGGTCATGGGCACGAAAGGAGGAAGAAACCAACAATGTGCACATACTTTTAGAAGAGGGGACGAAAAGAGGAAGAAGCCGACAACGAGCACATAATTTTAGAAGAGGTTGTGGGAATAGAGGGATGGTTAAGGGCAATGGTGGGCCTTCGGAGAAGTTAGCTCGGGCAGGATGACACGCGTCATTGGCACCGGTCGCGACCAATATTGGAGGGTGGATCAGGGTCAACAGTGGACCAACAGAGAAGGTAGCTCGAGACCAGTGTCGGGGCAATGGTGAACCGACATAGAAGACGGCTTGGGTAGGGTAGCGCACAACATCGGCACCGGTCTCGACCAGTGTCGTAGGATGGGTTGCAGGGACGGAAGGAGCAAGATCAAGATCATAGTTGCTCTCATAGTATCCGCTCAAGAAATTGATATAAGGCGATATATATATATTATTTGAAGAACTTACTCATGTCACTTAGTCACCAGTTTGATTCATGTTCCTATATTTTGCCCGTAGCAACGCACGGGCATTCTACTAGTATCAGTAAAAGTTTGAAATAATTTGCTAAATATTTTTGAAAAAAAATGATGATATCTTTGCCGAGAGCTGCTCTCGGCAATTCTCCTGACTAGTAGGACAGCGTGGCTCACATGGCAGCTGACAGTTTATATATCTTTGCCGAGAGCTGGTCTCGGCAATGCTCGCCTTCTTTTCTGAGAGCAGCTCTTGGAAAAGGTGTGGCCCACATGGCACAACAGTAGTGTCTCCCAGACGACCAATTTTCCGAGAGGTGCTCTCGGTAGTATATCGTTTTTCGAGTGTTGCTCTCGAAAATCTTTCCCATCCATTCTGCTGTTAAGCTATTTCTTTTCTGATCCCTGCAGATGAAAACAACTACAGTGCAATTTGGAGTAGTCCACACATATATAGGCATAATTCGATCATATATAGGCATAATTTGATCTAGTCCATATATAGATATAGTATATGAACGTATTTAAAATAATAAAATAGTATATATAGTACCACATGGTAGTATATGAGACATGTGGGGTAACTACCACCGGGTGGTAGGATGAATTTTCCCTATATATATATGCAAAATTAGGGATAGTCCACATATTGTCACACACAAGTCGAATGTAGTATCCTAGTAGACCACACCCTCTCGGTGCCGATCAACGCCTTAGACCGTCGGGGCCACCAGATGGGTGCTCGATCTAGAGACCGCCCGAAGGGGGGGGGGACCCCTACATGCGTGTGGCCCATCACTACTAGGAAAAAAGGCTGCTAGTAGCGTGGGTTTTATAGGTAGTAGTAGCGCAGGTGCCCACGCTACTGCTACAGCGCTATAGCTAAACTTTAGCAGTAGCGTGGTTCTTACCCAGTGCTACTGCTACCTATATCTAGTAGTAGCGCGCCTCTGTCCATCGCTACTGATAATACTAATAGCATGCCACTACAACGAACGCCTGTTCTCGTGGTCCTCGGCCTATTCTCGTGGTCCCACATGTCAGGAGATGACACATGTCAGCCTCCTACTGGTTATCTTTGCCGAGAGCCACTCTCGGCAAAGTTGGCCCTCGGCCTGTTCTCGTGGTCCCACATGTCAGGAGATGACACGTGTCAGCCTCCTATTCGGTCTGTTTGTCGAGAGCCCCTCTCGGCAAAGTTGGCCCTCGGCCTGTTCTTACGGTCTCACATGTCAGGTGATGACACGTGTCAGCCTCCTACTGGCTCTCTTTGCCGAGAGACCCACTCGGCAAAGTTTGCCAACATGGCAACATCCGTCCCCGACTGTTATCCGTTAGCTGCTTTATTTTGCCGAGACGTGATGTTTAGCTCTCGGCAAAGACTTTGTCGAGTGCCCGTGTTCTGGCTCTCGGCAAATTCCTGTTTGCCGGAGAGGTGTACGCCGGGTGGTTTTGGCCGAGGGGGGCACTCGGCAAAGGCTTTGCCAGTGGTTTTCGGCCCTTTGCCAAGTGTCCGTGGCACCCGAGTGTCCGTGGCACCCGACGTACATCAGAATTCTAGTAGTGTAGTTCGAGCTGGTGATATGCCTCTGGTGGACCTTCTTTGACATGAGGTCGATGTTCATGGCTGTGGGTGGCATCAAACAATACCTCAAAAAGTGTACACGTCAGGCTCTCGATTCTGCAGCACAGACATGTGCCCCCTCCCTCTGGCCACCGCCAACGACTGCTCATGAGCAAGGATGGCTTCACCGCCCGGAGGCTGAAGTTTACACACCTTGCGGTCCCACTCAAGATTCAGCTAGTGACAAAAGGCCGATGATTATATGCTCCCGATGCAGTCCCACTCAATTTATCCGAGGCTCATATGCTCCCGATGAATAGTAAAGTTATAAAAAATTAATGAAGAAATTTTAAAAATGCTTTTTATTATCTAAGATGCTGGAGTGTGCTAGCTGGTTGCAAAATTTTGTTGTGAAAATGACATTTCAGGAGCTCCCCCCCCCCCCCCCCGCCCCCGGGCAAAAATCAGGTCTTGACAGTGCTCTTTTTCAAAGTTTCTTTTACACCTGAATTCTTTTTTTGTTGTTGAAAGCTTCTCAAACGTCATTTCACCATGATTTTTCGCATGCACATAGCGCACTCAGGCATCTTTGATGACAAAAACAATCAGATTTTTTAAAAATATTTTTACTATTTTTTATGAAATTACTGTTCATACCTAGGTGTAGATGCACCCGGGCACCAAAACGCCACTGTCCTTTTTTACAACCCAATAAGATTCAGCTTTTTTTTAGACAAAAATAAGGTTCAGCTAGTGACAAAAGGCCGATGATTATTACTGGACTGGGCTGATTATATTAAATAAAAATGGCCCTAAGCAGAGAGTGGGCCTAATCCACCAGGCCGATGATTATACGCACGTCGCCGTCGAGCCCACGCGAGCACGCCACTCGACCAGTTCGTCATCGCGCTGCACGCTCCGCCGCCTAATCCGCCACCGCAGGCAACACCGGCCGGCCGCAATCCTCCCATCACTTGGACCACTCGATCTCCGACCCTGATCGCCCCCAACCTCCCCCTCCCCACAAAAATCTATCCACACACCCAAGGCGGAGAGGAGGGCCGAGCTACCGATCGATCTGGGATCGATCCACGCACCGGAGAGAAAGAGCTTGATGGCAGTCGATCTGGAATACATGAACAGCGACCTAGCTGTTCTTGCTGCTGCTTACCACGGCGACTGCGAGGAGGACGCCGCCAAGAAGCCATCCGGAGTAGTGGGTAAGTTATTGATTTTACGCAGGCCCCCAATCCCAAAGGATTCCCCATCCCTGAACCCCCCCCGCTCACGGCTACCCCGACGGCGGCGGCGACCAGCCAAGCTTCGTCCTCATCGAGCCATACGCCTACTTCGCCGACCGCCTCAACGCCACCACCGCCAACTGCAGCCTGGAGGGTCTCCGTCTCCGGGGGCAAATCAAGGTCACCTTCTGCACCGCCCAGCCGCCGCAAGTCTCCTACCTCTGCGTGCATGCCACCGACTACGACCACACCGTGTTCGCCTGCCCGCCTAGTCGCCACGGAGACTGACGGCGGCCTCGTCCTTCTATCCGTCGTAGTTCGTGGCCGCTCATCCTATGATTGGCTTCGCGACAAACCACACTACTTCGTCTACAACGCCAGCGTCCCCGAGCTCAAGCACATCAAGCAACCCGGCGACGAGCACCCGGTGAACGAGCATTCATTTGCCATTGTGCGCAAACCTGAACCTGACTGCACCTACCTGCTCGCCGCACAAGCTGATCAGTTTGTGTACGGCAATCCTTGTCACCTCTGCCTGTATCATCCTGGCACCGACTCCTGGAGCAAACTGCTGGTGAACGTCGATTCAGTCCCCTACGTGCTCACCACATACAAGGCAATCGCCATCGGAGGGGATTCAGGCCTGGTGGCCTGGGTCGACCTCTCGCATATGATCACCTCCTGCAACGTGCTGGACGAAAGCCCTAAGCTCCGGTTCTTAAGACTACCGACCGAGCCGCAGTATGGAAGCGGCACGCCGGCTGTTCGGGACGTTTCATTCCTTAATGGCCACATCAGGTTTGTTGAGCTGCAGCACCGCGACTATGGTTGGAAGGCCACAATATGGAGCATCAAGACCGGTGTCTTCTCCAAAAAGGCTTGGCGCATCCATCGCGAGCTTGATTCCTCGGATATACCCGAGTCATCACTGCCTAAGCTGAAGGTCCTCCGTGAAGGTGTCACAGCTCAGCCAACCTTGTCGACTCTCGACATTGGCCTGCCCAAGCTCAGCCTGCAAGATGATTGCATCCTTTACCTCCTAGCCAAGATTGACTACCGCGACAGGGATCACACAGCATGGGTTCTTGCTGTTGACATGAAGAACAAGGCTGTCCAGAGAGTGGCCGAGTTTAGCCCCAAGAGGTCTATTGCCTTATCCACTGGCTACGATTCAAGTCGGGTCTCCAAACATTTCAAAGTTGGTCCAGGTAACTGTTTCCATTTTTTCGCTGCCTTACGATATGCCACTTTCAGTGCATGCTAATTACATCACCGGATTAATGCAACTTTTTCTTGGTGGAAGGGGGGTTGTATCATCATATCACACAGATAGACAGCGTAGGGTTTAGTAGGGTGGATATATTTTGACTTGAACCGAAATGAGATATGCCATGTCAGTGATACCATTTGTTGGCGCCGCCTCCTCGCAGCGCCGCTCTTCTTCTTCTGCCTCTGACTACTCTTCCTCTCGTGGTTTCTCTCAAGAACACCTGAACGCACACTACACACACACACATGCACCAAGGAACAGACCATCCGCTAGCTTTGCCGAGAGGCTCCGTCCTTGGTGAATACAGTGGCTACATGTTTCTGCTCTAGCCCTCACGGCCTCTTTTCATTTACTCAGTGCAACATATATACACAAGGACCCATGCACTCATGCCACAACGGCCACGTCCTGGAGTCACTCCACGAAGCGGACGGCCAGGCCAATCGGCCACTACTCACTAGCGCTAACAAACTCCAGCATGCACCCCCATGACCAGCGGGCGGGCAGCATATTCTCAACTGCCACACGACCCAACCATGCATGCAGTAACTAATTAACCCAAATATCTCGACTCCAGCTAAATGTCTAGCCGGCCAGGCTTCAACCTCCTACATACTTGGTTTCAACTTGATCATGCAGTACTATAGCCTGGCAGCTTAAGTCTCCATCGCGCCTTGCCGCTTCTCACGGCATCGCCGTATCGCACGGCACCATCAGCATCTCATCGCCCTCACCGCATCGCACGGCAGCCCGACATCTCACCTCCTTCGCGCCCAAAGCTGAAGATTCACCGGACACATGATATCCTAGACTAAACTACATGCAAAACTCAAACATGCTAATACATGAAATCAAGATTAAGGCTAACATTCACCCCCCTAATCTTGATTCTCCAATCTTCAATGCGGATCACCCGCAGGCACTTGACGACGCCATCACGGCGCTGCACACCTTGCCGTGGACCGACGCCATCGCAGCGCCGACGTCCATCACCATGTACTCTTGCCGCACGCGGCGGCCACCTCTTGACATGGACGACGCTGTCGCAACGCCGATCACCACGCGGTCTTGCCACAACATCACGCTGCAGCTTTTGTTGGCTTCACACCAACTCTTCATGATGGCGATGGCATCGCACCACCGCCGTTGGCATCACACCGACTCTCCGTGAGATGATGGCATCGCACCACCATCGTCTCGTCTCAACGGCATCGCACCGTCGTCTTCTTGCAGCAGCTTCGCGCTACCATCTCCACCTAGTGGCACCGCATGGCCACCATCCTCCTTCTCGCGTCGTCGGCCTCCTTCTCGCATGGCCTCCATCGCACCACAGCCGACGCCCTCGCAGCGCCGGCCACCTTGGACCATCTTGTCGTGGGACGTCCTCGCGACTCCGACCACCACACCACCATCATCTTGCGGCATCGCACCGCAACCGGCCACCAGCGGGATCGCACGCCTCCGGCCATCACCTCGCGCCGGTGTCCTCCACCTCACATGGAGTCCACCACGCTGCCGCCGCAGCCGCCGGATCGACGAGGCTCTGATGCCAATTGTTGGCGCCGCCTCCTCGCAGCGCCGCTCTTCTTCTTCTGCCTCTGACTACTCTTCCTCTCGTGGTTTCTCTCAAGAACACCTGAACGCACACTACACACACACACATGCACCAAGGAACAGACCATCCGCTAGCTTTGCCGAGAGGCTCCGTCCTTGGTGAATACAGTGGCTACATGTTTCTGCTCTAGCCCTCACGGCCTCTTTTCATTTACTCAGTGCAACATATATACACAAGGACCCATGCACTCATGCCACAACGGCCACGTCCTGGAGTCACTCCACGAAGCGGACGGCCAGGCCAATCGGCCACTACTCACTAGCGCTAACAAACTCCAGCATGCACCCCCATGACCAGCGGGCGGGCAGCATATTCTCAACTGCCACACGACCCAACCATGCATGCAGTAACTAATTAACCCAAATATCTCGACTCCAGCTAAATGTCTAGCCGGCCAGGCTTCAACCTCCTACATACTTGGTTTCAACTTGATCATGCAGTACTATAGCCTGGCAGCTTAAGTCTCCATCGCGCCTTGCCGCTTCTCACGGCATCGCCGTATCGCACGGCACCATCAGCATCTCATCGCCCTCACCGCATCGCACGGCAGCCCGACATCTCACCTCCTTCGCGCCCAAAGCTGAAGATTCACCGGACACATGATATCCTAGACTAAACTACATGCAAAACTCAAACATGCTAATACATGAAATCAAGATTAAGGCTAACACCATTCATCTCAAGGACAGATTTGGGATCCTTGACGTTCGGCTCAACGGATTTGGGAAGAATCTGCTGAGGTGTTGAACACATTATAGCTAGTATAGATACACAGCACCGAGAACACGCGAGTGTAACATATGGTGGAAGCATATTAGGGCCAATACTCTAGTCAAATGCTAGCATTCTGGGAACCACAGTTCTGCACTGTTGCGGTGAAATTCTCACCGGAACAAATAACTTTTCCTGTGACACATTTCACCTTGGGTGTTGCTGCATTATACCACTATAAACTATTTACTTATGGAGTGCTACATCTTGTAAACAAGTTTGGCCTTTTTCAGCAGTCCATTTCACAAGGAAGCCTAAAGTAGTGGTTATATTTTAGGGCCGTGCTACGAGGTTGTGTATGCATCAGCCTTTTGTTTCTGTATTACGTACCGAAGACATGCTAAATTTGATATGCGAGGCAAAGGCGTGCAAGAAGCTGAGCAGTGACCGGAGATGGCGCCATGGTGATTAATAAGTGGAAGGCCTTTGCATGTGAGCTGAACTGGACTATATGGCCTGAGAATAATGCATGTGTGTCGATAGAAGGGGTAGTGGTTACAGATTATCATGTCTCAGGACTGTCCTTCGTTTGTCTGTTATTTTAGGATTATGGATACTCTAAGGATCCCTCTAGATCTTTCTTATTATATGTATGTATCCATCTCGTCTATATTGCCTCACCATCTACTCTTAGCACTTTATTTATTATGTGATCTCCAAAAAGAAGTTCCTACGAACTACTTCCTCCGTTCCTAAATATTTGTCTTTTTAGGATTTCAAATGGACTACCACATACGGATGTATATAGACACATTTTAGAATGTAGATTCACCGAAATTGCATTGGAGCACATGGCGACCACACCCACTGAAATCTGCCCCATTCGTTTACCTCGGATTCACACTTCTATATTAGATAGTCTGTATTAGGAGATTTTGAACCATGCATCTCATATAATATAGGCTTGTATTGAATGTTCTTTTCGCAATGACGTTGTCAGTGAGCACAGACCTCAACCAGCAGCGCCCAACAACGTAATCAATGTGCCCACACCCCTCCCTCCTTTCATGAAGCCATCTTCCCTTGGACGCTCTTTCTTCTCCACCACAAGTGACACTGCTCATGTTCTTCTTCCTCTCTCTACTTTTCCCTCTTCTCTTTTTGCTCCAGGTCACCTCCTTCAACAACGTGGACGTGGGAAAAGGCCAGGATGAACAAGGAACACTATGCCGCTGACGGGGAACAACGCTGAGGGCGAACGAGGTAGCCGCCCGAGCTTGCCGCGCACCATGTGTGGACACGGCCAACGACACGCCGTCTGCCCTAGCCGCTAAGTCTTGCGTCTTGCGACCAGCAAGAAATGTGTGAGAAGAAAGCCAGTGCAAGATTATGATGTTGATGACGAGAAAGTTGACACAGTCGCTGTTCTAGCTTATCGTGACCTGTGCGACAGCGGTTTTGACACCGCGTCTTCCCATGCCGGCGGCACCATGGCCTTCATTCCTGCAGCCAACGGTACTGTATCCAAGCATGAAGCTGGCCGCTTCCTACGCCGCGCTCCTGATGGAGGTCATGGGCTTCATGCTTTTGGCCGTCGTCCTTGACCTGTGCTTTGTGCATGGTCGTCATTCCTCTACCTGTTCCCACTTAATTGCCGCGAACTTACTCCACCCCATCTTAGCCTGAGCCTCCTCGCATGTGCCATGAACCCATGTCAGAGTTGTGGGGCCGAAATAAATGTGATTCATTCTTCCTACGTTGTATACTTCTGGTATTAGTTAGAAACAAAACTAGACTGCATTAAGTACATCCATCCCGTGACAATAATGGACGTGCAGATTTCGGAGAGCAGCGTCGCCGAGTGCTCCTAGTCCATTTCCGTAGATTCACTCATTTTGCTCCGTATGTACTTACTTGTTGAAATCTCTAGAAAGACAAATATTTAGGAACGGAGGGAGTATGTTATGTCAGTTGTACAACCCTCTGTTTTTACAGCTTGCTGCTTTTTTTGCAGATTGAGCCTGTGTCATGGAGAGCATCAGATAGGCCGGGCTACAAATGACAGAACTGTCGAGGTGCTGCAGAGGTGAGGTGTTTTAGTTTTTGCAGATTGAACAAAACTCATTGACCTTTCACCAAACGCAAAATTTGGAACGTATTGCCTCTGGCAGGACAGAGAGATAACTCGAAATAAATTGACAGTTTTCTCGCACACGCTCTGGTTTCATTTGGAGCAGCTCTCTCCATCTTATAGTTGGAGCGGGTGATGTTTTCACTGAATAGTGAGCTTCATCAGTTCTTGCAGCCCGAAGATAGCTAGCGGCGCCTGATGATTTCTCGAGCGAAAGGCATATCCAACAAACCTCCACAGGCCTGTATCACGGGCCTTGCTCTTTGCATGTGCATGCAGAAGCATGTTCAGGGAACAGAATTTTGTCAAGCAATCTGCCATGAACGCTACGTCGTGTCTGTGCAAGAAATTTTCACTTCTAACGCGTCGTTCATTTCTCTTGAAGTACGGTTGTATCATGCTAAACATTCACTGCCCCCGCAAAGAAAAAAACATTCACTGAATTTTATCATGGTTATATTGTTCAAAGTCCAGCATTTGAAAAAGTAAATGTGTATCCCAAACATTTCCAGCATCTTAATCAGTCCTCAATCAGATTGTCTTAATCTTGCCTTGTACTCCCTCTCTAGAAAAATATAAGAGTGTTTAGGTCACTTGATCTAAAACGCTCATATACTTTTTTAAGGAGAGAGTAATTCCTTAACACTCTGCTTGGCTGCAGCTACTCGAGATCATGACTGAATGCGTGATCTGTGACCATGATAGTTTTTTTTTCAAGAGTACGCAACAAAAAGTATATCTATTGGTTGCTGCGGGCAAACAAAAAGTAATTCTTTGTTGGCGCAGCCCAAGATAGCTAGCAATTGCAATTTATGCAAAAGGGATTATAGTTTCAAGATTTCGTAAACAAAATATTTTATGAAAAAAAATTCATATATACAGGTCCGGCAGCAAGGTACAGGCCGGAGCCCTATACTTCTTCTCGGGGTGCTTGCAGAGGAGATACTGGGAGCAAGGTATAGGTCCGGCACTGAAGATGAAAAAGCAAGGAGCTCCGGGCGGCAACTCGAGCGGGGGGGGGGGGGGGGGGGGGGGGGTGGACAACAAGCTGGAGAGGAGAAGCAGAAGGAGCTTGAGCTTGAGGTCCAGGCCCACGCCAGGACTTGTGTTCTAGGGCCGTGAGAGTGCTTGAGGTCCAGGACAAACTTGAGGGAGCTCGGGGTGCGCTGCGGGAGCTCGCTGTCCAGGCGCTCGAGACCCAGGCGCGCGCAGGTCCTAGGCAACGGTGGCACAGGCCCTGGGAGGCGGGAGGGGATTTCCGTGGCGCAGGTCCTGGGTGGTGGTGAAGCAAGCAATTGAGCGGCGCAGGTCCTGTGCGGCGGAGGAGCAAGCCCTAGGCGGCGGCGGACCAAGCAATTGCGGGGCGCAGGTCCTGAGCGGAGGCGGAGCAAGCCGTGGGCGACGATTCACCCTGGCGACGTGCGTGGGCGACGGGCGAAGTAAGAAGGAGACGGCGACCTATTTGTAACAGATCTGAAGGTATGAGGGTGTTTTTGCAAAATTGGCAGTACACTTACACGGGCGACATTCTTTTCATGTACAATCGACACAAGAAGTTGTTCGTCTCGTCGAAATGGATAATCGTTTCTAGGGTCATCTCCATCCATGATCATATGTAAATTCTAGAGCGCGAAAATTGTGATGCTGAAGAAAAAAATTGGGCATGGCCGGATCATCCGGGTTGGTAGCCGGATGTCCGGCTAGACAGTCGTGACAAGTTCGAGTTAGATTAAACTTTGATGGTATGGACGGCAATGCAAGTCCTTTTCATGTACGGGGAAATCCATTCGCCCTATATACAGAAAAGAAGTGAGGGCTAATAGAACACCAACAAACAATCGGAAAAACCCATCTACTTTTTAGTCTAGTTCTTAAATCTCTTCCATGTTCTTCTTTTTCTCTCTTTCGCCGTTCATTCTTCGTGTTGGAGAGCAACGAACCTCGAGGACCTAAGGGCGGTCGGACCGACCTAGTGCAGCCCATAGCCACCGGGCGTACAAACCGGGTCCCTCCCGTGCCTGTCGGATTTTGGATCTATAGAAGCGCCCGCCGGATTGCTTGTGTACCGCGCTTCCGGTTGGGTCTCCTTCAACGTGAGTTGCGTTGGGGTGCATCACCCCGACGTCAAGGGTACATGGTGACGTGTTTGTGTGCGAACCAATGTTCAAGAAATCGCTAACTGGTAGTTGCTCGAACGGTTTAGGAGTAGCGATTAACTGATGAATCGGCCTATTAACTGGATTAATCGGTTGACCATTAATCGGTAGAATGAATAGGAACCTCCCAATATATATATGTAATTTTTTATATATTATACCATACTATCATGCTTCCAGCTATGTAATATACCAAAACATGTTGTCATACACATGTAAAAATCATGGAGAGGAGGTAAAGTTATTAGAGCATCTCCAGCCGCGCTTCCAACAGGCCCTCCCCGGGCATTTTTTCCGTGCCGACGCCGAAAAAACGCCCTAGTCGTGCCTCCAGGACGCCGAATTCCGCCGGCTCAGCCCGTTTTTGCGCCCGGCGATCGCAATCCGAACCCGGTGCACCGGCGGGCGATCGGGGGCTCCGGCGCAAGGAAAAAGCGCACCTGGGGCCACATTGCTAGGCAAAAAGTCAAGCCACCCGTTCAGATTCGCCTCCGACCCCCCCCCCCCCCCCCCACACACACACACACACGCTCGGCCGCCACTCTGCGCCACCCTGCCGATCCCGGCGCCGTCCACCGCCCACCACGGCTAGATAGGTCATTCCCCGCCGGAAAAAAGAAGAGGTTTCGCCGAGGCAGCCTCTCCGCGGCCGCCCGGGCAACTTTTCCGGCATTCCGGCCACGCAGGGCATGACACCGGCAGGTTTGCGCCCACCTCGCCCACCGAAGTGTGATGAAACTTGAGTTTTTATTTGTTGAACTATATAATTTGTATTGAACTATTTGATTTATATTGATTTTCTGTGATGAACTATGGAAGCAAAAACACGCCGAAACACGCCGAACCATGCTGAACTATGTGATGAACTAATTGATTTTTATTTTTATGCGAAAATTCATGCCGAAACACGCCGAACCGCGCCAAATATAGGCCGATTCATGCATATATCGGGCCGTTTTTGTACAAAATTAGGCCGAATAATGGGCCGAAATCGGCGCCTGGGGGCGACGGTTGGGTGCCCAACCGCCCCCAGCGCCGAGTATGCCGTCGGCTCACCCCCAGGCAGCGATTTTTATGCCTCCTGGGAGGGCCAAACGGCTGGAGATGCTCTTAATCCTAGCTAGAAGGGGTTACCGGCCAAAAATTTGGGTTTTGTTTGGCCACCCTTTAATCGGCCACCAGGGATTAATCGGCTGACAACAAATTAATCGTGCTGACAAGTTAACGCAACGAATATGTTATATTCAATTCGGACACGCTATAAGTAGCGATTAACTGGTCCATTAACTGATTAATCGGGTGAATTCTTGAACAGTACTGCGAACACGGTCCTCAACAGTGTGCAACGGTGAAACACCACAACCACTTCCCTTGCTTCCCGGCGGGTGTCGGTAATCGGCAACGCCCGTGTCCGTATTGAAGGCAGGTTTTTTGAGGCGCTGCTCTTATTCGGGCAAATCTGGGAGACCCAAACCCAAAATTTCCGGCATGGCAATCTCGGTTTAAAAAGAAATTGGACAAATTCAGATATGACATTTGGAAACCCAAATAAGCCGATCCGAAATTTCATGCAAAGCCGAACGCCGAGGACCCAAATAAGCCGAACGCTTTCGGTCGAGTCTCCTTCGACATAAGTTGTGTTACGGTTCGTCACACCGACGTCGAGGATACATGGTGACGTATTCATGTGTGAACACATTCCTTAACAGCGTGCAATGCCGAACGCCAAGGACTGACTTGCGTCCAACGTAGGTATGCACGAAACGGTGTCGGAAGAGGACACAATCCAAACCGCAAGTACAAACGGGTCCCTCATATATGCTATCCTTTTGTATGAGACAGGACACGGCGCAGAGCTTATATGTATCCGACGTACGTTCTAGTACTACTTTTCGTCCTTAATTAACTCCTTGTCAGACCTTCGACGGCGAGGCCAACCGATGGACATCCCCACGGACGCCCTCGTCGAGATCCTGGTGCGGCTGCCGCTCATCGCCCGCCTCGTCTGCCGGCTCTGGCGGGAGGTCGTCACCCAGCGCACGTGGACGGACATGCGGAGGCCCGACAAGATCCTCGCCGTGGACGGCGAGGGACGCGCGCACTTCACCGGTGCGGGGCATTGCCTGAGAGACAAGCACCCACACAACGGGGACGTACTCTCTTCCTTTAACCGCATCGACCGGACGTTTTCCTACGTCCGGACCACAGCGCGGCCTTGGTCGGTAACTGATCGTGAATTTGCAGGGGTTTCGTAGAGATATCTTATGGAGTAGTATTGTACTTAGATGACAATATAGACCGTATGTGACAAAGTACATACAAAAATAAAGTTGTCTAAGTTTTTTTTTGCGGGAAAGTACTCCCTCCGTCCTATAATATAAAAATGTTTTTAGTGTCAAAAACGTTCTTATATTATGGAACAGAGGGAGTATTACATTGGATCTACAGGGTCGTAGCAGATAGACATAGCAACTCGGAGTACCGTACGATGACTATATGGACCGTACGTGACTAAAATACCACTCCAAGATAGACATATGGCTAGCCAGACGATGAGGAGAGGCGACATCACCATTTCTTGACCTGACCCTTGCCCTTGCGGTCACCGGCGCAACAGTCCATCTCCTCCGTGTACGTGTCGGCGGTGAGAGGATCGTCGTCTTCGTCCGTGCTAGTGGAGCCACTCTCAAACGCCGTTGAGATGTAGCCGGAGAGGTGGCGGATGGTGCGGGCCTGCTCGTTCGCGTGACGGGCCGCCTTGGCCATGGCAGTCTCTATCTCCCTCGCGAGGTGCTCTGAAGCTTCGAGCTTGAGTCGGAGTGCCTTCGCATTTTTGTGCAAGAGGCGCCTAGCGTCCTAATCCGCCGTGGTCAGTGTATGGCGCATGACCTCCCGGACGAGCGCCTCCTCCGAGTCGACGAGGACGGAGCGGGCGCTTTGGAGGGAAGAGCCGACCTCCAAAATTGATGAATTTCTTGACTAAGTACTATCTTAATTCAAGGCATATTGTTAGCTCCTCCTAATTGATTTCCACATTGGTCTAGCTTAGTGACTGTGCTTCACTAGAGAGCAAACAATGGCGCTTCACTATGGAGCAAACGATAGTTGCATGAACCAGTCGGTCCCCTAGCCATAGTTTACGATGCATTTAAAGAAAGGCATATTTATGTTAAGTGTGTGTGTTTCAGAAAAACTTCTCAACATGACATATATAGGTAGGAACTCACTGCGGCGTAGCATAGGTCTGGGTATATATATCCGTCCCCGTCATTTTCATTCGTATCACGGTCAGTATCAGACTCATCCATATTTTTCTTGCCAGGGCTCTCCGATTGACAGATACGACGTGCAGGAGAGGGCTTTGCCATATTCCGGGTAGCAGAAGAAATCGCCCTAAGATCAGTGTCTAGTCAACGAGACACATATGAATATCCATCATCATCAAGTGAGACGAACCCTTGCACAAGATCGCCAAGCAGGCCAACCAAGCCAGATGAAAACCGACCCACGAGCTCAGAAGTCTTTGCATGTTTCTACTCATTAATAACAACCAAAAGAGACAAAAAGGGACACTTTTAGTTACCGGACATTATTTTTAGATGCAAACAATAATACACAAAAAACAGACAAAACAAGAGATCATAAGAGAACTAAAAGAATAGACAGGATTTCCATACTCAAGTTATCACGTGAGTGCAAGAGAAAGTATCAAACAAGTACAACACAAGTTATCAGCAGTTAAAAAATTAAAAATTAGATTGGTAAAACATGATTTATCAGGCAAAACAGACACAAATTACCGTGTGTATGCAACAAAAGTTACCATCATAAAAAACAAAATAAAAATAGCAATGAAGAAAATATTTCAGATGTGTAATACAAAAACACTTATAAGGTTGCATAGTCATTAGTTACCATCAAAAAATGTAGCAACAACAAAGAAAAAGGCTACAAAATACCAGAATACATATAAACAAAAAAAAGCATACCTCTTCACTGCAGTTTGGTGGGACATGCACACGCATGAACCTCCCAAGACCTTGTAAACCGCCAAACAAGCAGAAATCAACGCCAAACTGGGGTTTCAACTGGTGATTTGTTGAGAATGAAAACAAGTAAAGAAAAGTATAAAGAACAAATGCATTTGCAGTAATTACATGAACTGATTAGAAGGAAAAGAAAAACAAAGTTACCGATAGTTTGCCATAAGAAATTCCGTCCGCTTGGACATCCATACTAAGCAATTCGGATATCTTCTCTTTAGTCCAAACATTGATAGCAAACACACCATCAGGCAATGAGATACCAAGACCAGTAAGATTGATAGCATCAATGTACGAAAGCTAGTAAAAAGAGTCATTGCTGTCAGAAATACACAACCAGACAGCAGGAAAAGAAAAAAAAGCACCATCGCTTACATTGTAGAAAAGAAGACACCCCTTTGTAGGCCTCCCCTTCAAAAGTGCCTTATGGAGCTCATCAGCAATGAACTTGGACCAGTTCAAGTCCTTGATTCTATTAATGTTTTGCTGAAAAAACAAGGAAGTAAATGAACAAAAAATCTACATGGTATAAAGCAATACAATTACCATGTAAACATGATGCAAGTTATCAGCCACGTAGCATAAGTTACTAGTACTTACCAGCACACCATACCATCTAGGGCTGATCTTGTTGGATGTAGTAGGAGCAATGATAGTATTGCCAGCAAGCATAAGCCACATCCGCTTGAACTTCTCATCATAATTGACAGAACTTGTTATGAGATCAAGGACATCAGTCATCTTCGGTGTGTGACCAAGCTCACCAAACATCTCAATCCCTAACTCAATATCAGCTTCTGTGGGCATACTGTAAGGGACATCATTCCCACCACGGGGCACACCCATCACATGATGAACCGACTCTTCGTTAACAGGGATCCTCCCACGCCCCGGAACAACCACTTCACGAGAGTCTGGCTCGTATAACCCAGCAAGCCATTCACTAAGAAAACTGAAGAGGTGGTCGCACTTGATCTCTTGAAGGCTTTTAAAGTCCATTTCATCGATAGCATTTTTCCTACCATCAGACAGATCTTTACACGCAACCAGAAGTGAGTTAGGCGAAGCCCTGTTCCGAGGTGGAGGACGCTTCAGAATTTTTGAAGGAACACCCTCATGGCCATCACCACAACATTTGCGTTTCCTTGGCATCGTGCCCCTGAGAAACAAAACAATATTAAAGGACTGACAAGTAAGGAGTTACAAAAGGTGACACTAGTAGAAAACAGGGCTACCGTTCGGCCCTGGCCAGCCCATTAGTCCTGGTTCTTCAAGAACCGGGACCAATGGGGGTATTAGACCCGGTTCTTGAGCCTAGGGGGCCGGCCGGGGCCCAGTGGGCATTGGTCCCGGTTCGTGTAGAACAATTTGTCCCAGTTCGAGCCACGAACCGGGACCAATGGTCCTCGCTGCTGGCCCACAACCATTGGTCCCGGTTCGTGGCATGAACCGCGACATAAGGGGTGGCTTTAGTCCCGGTTCATGCCACGAAACGGGACAAATAACTTGCCTATATATACCCACCGCCGCGGCAGAGCACTCCACAGTGCTCTGTTTTTTCAATCCGGCGAGGAGAGGGCATTTGGGTGCTCTAGTTCACCTCCTATGCACATGAGGTGTTCGATGAAATGCCCGAGCCACACTAGTTAAGCTTTCTCCTCTCGAAGCTCGACCTAGGAGCTTCATTTTTTTCAAGATTTGTCTAGATTTAGGGGTCCATCATGCCCCGTCCCCGTTTTCACCGCCGTTGATCGCCCGCGCCGATCTCGTCGCCGGCACCACCATGGTGAGCCTCTTGTTCTTATCTTCTTTATGATACTTGTCTGATTTTCTTACTTTAGATAGATATTTGTCTGGTTTTCTTAATTTTGACACACATAATTATATGTAATGCACGCAGATGAACCGGCAATGGATGTATGGTGAGAGACACACCTCCGAGTACATTAAGGGCGTGCATATTTTTCTCGAAGTGGCTGAGGCAAACAAGCAGAATGGTTTTATGTGTTGTCCATGTAGTAAATGTGGGAATACGAAGTCTTACTCTGACCGAAAAATCCTTCACACCCACTTGCTTTACAAGGGTTTCATACCACACTATAATGTTTGGATGAGGCATGGAGAAATAGGGGTTATGATGGAAGACGGTGAAGAAGAAGAGGACGATGACAACTATGTGCCCCCTGAATACGGTGATGCTGCAACGGGGGGAGCTGCTGAAGATCAAGAGGAACCAGACGATGTGCCCGATGCTGCTGCAACGGGGGAAGCTACTGAAGATCAAGAGAAACTAGATGATGTGCACGATGATGATCTCCGCCGGGTCATTGTCGACGCAAGGACGCAATGTGAAAGTCAAAAGGAGAAGCTGAAGTTCGATCGTATGTTAGAGGATCACAAAAAAAAGTTGTACCCCAATTGTGAAGATGGCAACACAAAGCTGGGTACCGTACTGGAATTGCTGCAGTGGAAGGCAGAGAATGATGTGCCTGACAAAGGATTTGAGAAGCTACTAAAAATATTGAAGAAGAAGCTTCCAAAGGATAATGAATTGCCCGACAGTACGTACGCAGCAAACAAGGTCGTATGCCCTCTAGGATTGGAGGTGCAGAAGATACATGCATGCCCTAATTACGGCATCCTCTACCGTGGTGTGTATGAGGATTTGAACGCATGCCCGGTATGCGGTGCATTGCGGTATAAGATCATACGAGATGACCCTGGTGATGTTGACGGCGAGCCTCGCAGGAAGAGAGTTCCTGCGAAGGTGATGTGGTATGCTCCTATAATACCACGGTTAAAACGACTGTTCAGAAACAAAGAGCATGCCAAGTTGATGCGATGGCACAGTGAGGACCGTAAGAAAGATGGGAAGTTGAGAGCACCCGCTGACGGGTCGCAGTGGAGAAAAATTGAGAGAGAGTACTGGGATGAGTTTGGTTTAAGCGTGGATGGCATTAATTCTTTTAGGGAGCAGAGCAGAAATCACAACACCTGGCCCGTGACTCTATGTATGTATAACCTTCCTCTTTGGATGTGCATAAAGCAGAAGTTCATTATGATGCCAGTTCACATCCAAGGCCCTAAGCAACCCGGCAACGACATTGATGTGTACTTCAGGCCATTAGTTGAAGAACTTTTACAACTGTGGAATGAAAACGGTGTACGTGCGTGGGATGAGCACAAACAGGAGGAATTTAACCTGCACGGTTGCTGTTTGTAACCATCAACGATTGGCCCGCTCTCAGTAACCTTTCAGGACAGACAAACAAGGGATACCACGCATGCATGCACTGTTTAGCTGACACCGAAAAGTATATACCTGGGAAGCTGTAGGAAGAATGTGTATCTGGGCGATCATCGATTTCTTCCGACGAACCATCAATGTCGAAAGAAAGGCAAGCATTTCAAAAGCGAGGCAGATCACCGGAAGAAGCCCGCCATGCGTACCGGTGATCATGTACTTGCTATGGTCAATGATTTACACGTAATCTTTGGAAAGGGTCCCAGCGGACTAGCTGTTCCGAGTGACACTGGGGGACACGCACCCATGTGGAAGAAAAAATCTATATTTTGGGACCTACCCTACTGGAAATACCTAGAGGTCCGCTCTTCGATCGACGTGATGCATGTGACGAAGAACCTTTGCGTCAACCTGCTAGGCTTCTTGGGCGTGTATGGGAAGACAAAAGATACAGCTGAGGCACGGGAGGACCTACAACGTTTGCACGAAAAAGATGGCATGCCTCCAAAGCAGTATGAAGGTCCTGCCAGCTATGCTCTTACCAAAGAAGAGAAGGGAATCTTCTTTGAATGCCTACTTAGTATGAAGGTCCCGACTGGTTTCTCGTCGAATATAAAGGGAATAGTAAATATGGCAGAGAAAAATTTTCAGAACCTAAAGTCTCATGACTGCCACGTGATTATGACGCAATTGCTTCCGGTTGCATTGAGGGGGCTTCTATCGGAAATCGTCCGATTAGCCATTGTGAAGCTATGTGCATTCCTCAATGCAATCTCTCAGAAGGTGATCGATCCAGAAATCATACCAAGGCTAAGGAGTGATGTGGTGCAATGTCTTGTCAGTTTCGAGCTGGTGTTCCCACCATCCTTCTTCAATATCATGACGCATGTCCTAGTTCATCTAGTTGACGAGATTGTCATTCTGGGCCCCGTATTTCTACACAATATGTACCCCTTTGAAAGGTTCATGGGAGTCCTAAAGAAATATGTCCGTAACCACGCTAGGCCAGAAGGAAGCATCTCCATGGGCCATCAAACAGAGGATGTCATTGGGTTTTGTGTTGACTTCATTCCTGACCTTAAGAAGATAGGTCTCCCTAAATCACGGTATGAGGGGAGAGTGACTGGAAAAGGCACGCTTGGAGGGGAGACAATAATATGCATGGACAGATATTCTTGGTCTCAAGCACACTGCACAGTTCTACAGAACTCTACCTTGGTGACCCCTTATGTCGATGAACACAAGAACAGTCTGCGCTCCAAACACCCGGAGCAGTGCGACGACTGGATTACATGTGAACACATCAGGACTTTCAGCAGTTGGTTGGAAACACGTCTCAGAGATGAAAATACTGTTTGTGATGAGCTGTACTCGTTGTCCAGGGGACCATCTTCGACTGTTACGATTTGGAAAGGATACGAGATAAATGGGAATACATTTTACACGATCGCCAAAGATCAAAAGAGCACCAACCAAAACAATAGTGTACGCTTTGATGCAGCCACCGAGAGGGGAAAGGACACATATTATAGTTACATAGTGGACATATGGGAACTTGACTGCGGAGTAGATTTTAAGGTCCCTTATTTAAGTGCAAATGGGTCAGTCTGTCAGGAGGCGGGGTACAGGTAGACCCACAGTATGGAATGACAACAGTGGATCTGAACAATCTTGGGTACACTGACGGACCGTTCGTCCTAGCCAATGATGTGCACAGGTTATCTATGTGAAGGACATGTCTACCAAACCGAGAAAAAGAAAAAAATAAGGAAGCGAATACATCATACGATGAGCCAAAGCGCCACTTAGTTCTTCCAGGAAAAAGGGACATCGTGGGAGTGGAGGGCAAGACAGACATGTCCAAAGATTATGAAAAGTTTCATGAAATTCCTCCCTTCAAAGTCAAGGCTGACCCAAGCATCCTGATAAATGATGAAGATTATCCATGGTTACGGCGCAATAAGGAAAGGACACAAGCGAAGAAAAAGTGAAGACTTTCTCCACAACTATTATGATGATACCATGCCAACTTTCAACCTTTTTGTACTTTATTTGAAATGCATGTTGTAACAGACAAGTTTCTGTATGAAATCATGATACTTCGAAAGAGATTGTCCGTTTTGTACATGAAGTGCATCCAGTTTTTGCCGTAACCCTCTCAACTTTCTTGCATATGCTATATGGATGAAATGATGATACCATGCCAAAATAAAAGAGAGGCGCAATGCTCACCTGGACGTTGCTTAGCTTCAGGCCAACGTGCAGGTGAGCACTGCACTTCTCCCTTCATCGTCTTTACACTCAGGGCTTATAAACCGCTGCGAGTGCCTCTCGCTTGGCGAGGTGGGACTAAAAAACAGCTGCAGAAAGAATCAACTAAAAAACTATTTTACCGGTTCATGCCATGAACCGGTACTAAAAGGTGCTCGTGGGGTCCCAGCCTTAAAACATGTACCAAATAAAATGCCTTTGTAACAGCCTTAGAACTGGTACTAAAGGAATCAACTAAAAAGCTTTTATAAACCTCTAGTGTTATTGAAACTAAAATTATATAGAATTTTGTTACAAACTTTAATAGCAAAAAGAATTATGTTTCCCGCCCTTTGGGCTGCTGAAAAGAGGCCTTTGGTCCCGGTTGGTGCCACCAACCGGGACTAAAGGGGTGCATTGGTCCCGGTTGGTGCCATAAACCGGGACCAATGCTCTGCCTATATAAGCAGCACTCGTGAAAATTTGGTTCAGTTCTTCTTCCCCGTTGCCCGACGCCGCCAGGCTGCCCGTCCGTCTCCGCTTCGCCGTCGTTGTCGTCGCCCCACCCCACGCGTTGTGCCCCTGCGACGCCGCCGGCCCCTGCCCGTCGCCTCCCCGCCCCGGCCCGCGCCGCACCGCCCTGTCGCCGCGCCGCCTCGCCCCGCGCCGCACCGCCCCGTCGCCGCGCCGCCCCGTCGCCGCGCTGCCTCGCCCCGCGCCGCTCCTCACCGTCGCCGTCGCCGTCCCCGACACCGTCGCCGTGAGCAAATTTTTTGCTAATTTAATTTGATGTTAGTAGTAGTTAATTTATATGTGTAGTATAATTTAGATGTGTAGTTAATTGAGTTAGATTTTGTTAGATTTTTTAAATATTTTTTTGTTAGATTTTTTTGTAGTTCATAGATTTTTTTGTACTTCATAGATTTTTTTTGTTAGATGTGTAGTTCATAGATTTTTCTGTTAGATTTTTTTCATATTGTGTTAGATTTTTTTTCTGTTAATAGATTTTTTTTGGTGATATTATTGTTGAATATGCATGTTTGTATGTTCATATATATGCAAAGATCGAATATGTCAAATTTTTATGATTTTTTTCTGTTCATAGAATTTTTATGATTTTTTTCTGTTGTAATTTTGTTCATAGAATTTTAATGATTTTTTTGTTCATAGTATTTTCTTCGTCAATTTATGTATATGTTCATATTGTATATGTATAGGAAAATTGTGAATGATAGAAGTCATTTATGAATATGTTCATATTTAGAATAGAGGAAAAAGGAAAAAATAAGAAGAGAAAGTGTTTAATATAATTAGTTAGAAAAATAATAGAACTATATTTAAACTAGTTTATTTTTAGTAAGTACTACTTTATTTTATTTATAGTAAGTGCTTCATATATAGTTGAACTAGCTAGTTGATTTAATAAACTACTTTATTTTACTATATATAGAAGTAGTTCGTTTTTAGTAAGTACTACTTTATTTATTTATAGTAAGTGCTTAATAGTTGAACTAGTTGATTTAATCAATAAAACTACTTTATTTAACTATATATAGAAGTAGTTCCCGCATCGACGTCGACGATGCCTATCCCGCATCCTCGTCGTCGTCAACTCGGCGGTGGAGGCCTTCTTGATCAGGGCCATGTTCGGGACTGGGCTCCGCCGGGCTGGTATTGGGAGGTGCTACCTTCCGGGGGACGTAGGTTGGTGAGGAGGCAGCCCGTTGTTGACCCGATCCTTGTTTGGTGCCGGCCGCGTGGGCCAGTGACGGTCCCGAGGCTTCCGGACACCGCGGAGGTGGTACGTCACCGTGTCAGCGAGGAGGACGAGCACGTCCGTCGCTACATGGTTGCATTGGAGGGCAGGTTCGACAATACCTGGCAGGTTCTTCAGGGATTTCACTGGAGCTATGATCCTGTGATGGTTCCTTATCTTTGGGTGTCCACCGCTCACGACGATACCCGTCAGGCGCTACGGTTCTAGCTGTATTAATTAGCGATGCTATATGTATGATAGTATTCGAGGAGTATTAGTGATAATATTCGACGATGTACGGACACAAGAGATGATGTACTTTTGGTTATAATTGAATGCATGCTAATTTGAATACTACTTTATTTTACGATTTGGTTTTGCTTATTGAATGCTCATATTGGAAAATTACTTCTACTTTGAATGCTAAAATTGAAGAGCATTCTATGCAGAAATCTAGGTGCCCCCTCCATCATCCACGCCGTCGTGGGGGTAGCTTCTCCTTCATTTCTGTGTGCTAGACAATTTGGTGTAATAATGCACTCAGGAATGAAAGGAGGAGCTACGTACCATCACCGATAGTCAACCCGTGATTAATAATAATGATCTAATTTAGGTTTTTTAGTACATATATTTAATTGTACAAGTTTAATGTTTGAATTATGAACTTAGGCCGAAAATGTCGTATTCGGACGACGAAAACCGCCCGGGGGAGTGCGACTGGTGCCACGACGACCGAGGTATGTGCGACAGGTTCATTGAGCTGGATGAAGATCGGCGCTTCAGCATTAAGCTCAAGGAGACCTTCGATGTTCATACGGTATGCAACGACGATAATAGTTTTTTCGTAATTAAGCACGACTTCAACTATTTTAACGTGTATTTTTCGTCTTTTCCAATTCGACTAGCTTATCCCATGCTATGCAAGACGCTATGTCTTGGAAAGGATGGGTTTTGAAGACCATGAAAGTATGGAAACCAAAAAAAATTATCCTAAGCACCCATCATGGTGTGGATTTTAAAGTAAAGTTGTTTAATGTCGAGAGTGTAACACATTTTGGTTGCAAAAATTGGAAAGCACTTTGCAAGATGTATGATTTTGGTGAGGGTATGCTTGTCACCATGGATCTTGGTGATCCTACAATCGAGCAAGACAATATGGACATTTGGGTCCTTGTGGATACACCTCCAATTCTTCCCCCATGTGAGCTTAACATAGTTATTAAGTAATTTATATTGTTTATTTCAAAATAATTGAGAGCTTATTTCCATTGACGGCCTATTTTCATTCTTCAAAGAATGTGCGGAAGATGGTAGACAAAACCCACTACACCGATGGCTCCGAATTAACTTATAAGGAGAAAAATCATCTGTTCGCATTTTGTACTGATCTTGAGAATTACAATGTCTACAATCGAACTCCTCAACATTATGGTCAATATGTGCCACTAGTGCACGTGTTGAACTACGGTAACTACCATGGAGATACCCTGATAAGATTTTTTACTATTACGACATCCGTGCATCTTTTTGCATACTTCTAAAACTAGTACACCATTGCTAACTGCGAAATTATTACTATGTTTTTCAACAGATAACCCCGAATGATTGTGTGCCTCATCTGATGTATACGCACGGTCGCCTTGATGTTTTGAACATACAACCAGGTCGTCCTACGAATCTCAATTGTCCATACCGAATTTCTAAAAGAAGTGGAGACATGACAATCAAAGAATGGAAAAAATGTATGGACAGTCGTAAGGAGCTTCTTGGAAGCAAAAGGAGGCGAAGCGCAAGAATTGGAGACAGGATGATCTTTATTCTTCATAATGGAGAGTCAGGGTCTATATTGTTTTATGCTATTTACCTTAAGGGTGTTTAGGTCCTACCTGATACTGATGATCATGTGCTAAGAACAATTATGTAGGGTTGGGTTCGATGACTATGAGGATGATGATCGTATGACTTGTTATTAATAACGAGTAGAAGTTTTATGGTGATGCATGATTAGTAGGACTTGTTATTATATATGATGATGTATGATGCGAGCATGCATGAGTTATTATATATCAGTGGGTGAAATGAACATAGCAGTAACGTTGGTAAACCAAGGACAAAGATATAAGAGAGGACACTTCTCTCTATTAGCTAGCTAATAACAACCTAAAATTAACCCCCAAAACCCCTAAACCAGCCATTTAAAAAAAAACCTCAGCTCCAGCCAGCTGCTGACACGTGGAAGCCTTTTGGTCCCGGTTCATGTCACCAACCGGGACCAAAGGCCCCCTTGCCTGGGCTGCCCGCAGTGGCCACGTGGAGGCCCATCTGTTCCGGTTCGTGTAAGAACAGGGACTAAAGGGGGGAGGCATTAGTAACGACCTATTAGTCCCGGTTCAAGAACCGGGACTAAAGGCCCTTATGAACTGGGACAAATGCCCTGTTTTCTACTAGTGTGAATTGGAAGACACAGCAACCAATGAGATAACAAAACAAAAAGTCTGGTAACTTGTATGAATGAGACTGATAGCCAGAACTTAACAGCCATGATAACTTTCTTAAAATGTCATTGAAAATAGATACTGAGCTTTCTTAGAATGTCATTGAAAATAGATACTGAGACATATGGGTGATTTGAAAATGCAGATAGAGTAATTAAAATGGCAACAACTTAACAATTCAAGTGCTAGTTTGAAGTAATAAGACATGGCAAAAGTCAAAACAGAATGCTAGATATAAAACAAGTGGACCACAGAGGGGTTGCAGGGTAACCGCTAACAAAAATCAGTGGTAATGACAAGCAAAAAAGGACTTGGAAAAAACATTACGCAATAAGTTGTATCTGAATCATGTGCTAGCATGAATTTTGTGGTAACACTTAACAATTCCGGTGGTAACTTTAGTGAATGAGTCCTGATAGATGTGCACCGACCACAATTTATAGTTGCAATGTGAATCTAAACAAGCCGCACCTCGCACAATACAACATCACAGATCCGCATCCGAAAAGACATCAGGGAGGGGGTTGGATACAGAGTTCACATCCACATTCCGAAAATTCGTTAAAAATGGAAGGAACCACGCGCGGATCAGACTCATACAAACCACCCACCGTCAAAATCGGTCTTCAACCACCTATTTCATCGCCATCTATGCCTAATCCACAACTTATCCCCCTCCCCCCTGTACGACCTAGAATGGAAACGGATGAACTCGCATATGCACTCACAACTCAATCAAAACTCGACGAAACAGGTCGCTGCAACATCAAAATCAACTATGCCGCTCTCATCCGCGGAACCCCAGGCTTTACCCAACGACGGAAACACAGCCGGGGGGGGGGGGGAATCTCACCGGAACAAGTCGTCGCCGACCGCCTCGGAAGCAACCAGCGCCCGTTCGCGCGATATCTGCAGAAACTCGAGCGATTTGGAGTGGACTCTCTCGGAGGAAGAGGAAGAGGAGAAGTAATGGCGGAGTGGGAGGAGTGGGGCGGAGTGGAGCGAGAGCCGTTGCAGTTCGGGAGAAGAAGAGAGGGGATCGTGGGCGAGGGAAGTGGAGATTGGTGGAGTGGACTCTCTATGGTCAATGTGTTGACCACATGGGACATGTGGTTAGCAAAATCAAAATTCGTATGTGCTTGGAAAAAGCACTGGGTTCATCGTTTTTTCTGATGAATTCAGTTTTATTTCTAATAGTTTTTATTAAAACAGAATTTTCATCCAATCTGTATACATAGATGATACAAGCGCACTAAGCAATTACCCAACATCTAAATATCACCCCCCCCCCCCACCCCACACAAAAAAGATGAAATTGCATGTACTCCCTCCATTCCATAATATAAGAGTGTTTTTGACATTACACTAGTGTCAAAAACGGTCTTATATTATGGGACAGAGGGAGTAATATTTTGTGAAGGCATTTTATTTTATAGGACTTAATTGCAAATGAAGTTCTTTCCTTATGATCTCTATCCATTAATACGATTGTGGGCACAAAATTTACCGTATCAATGACTAGCAAATGCGTACGTTGATATTCGGTGCATACATATGGTGGAATATTAATTTTATAGTGATATTAGGGGAATATTTATTGCGAACCATATTTGATTAGCGTTAATATTGATATTTGGTACGATATTAATTGCATGCTAAATATTCAGCTTTCGCTATTGAATCATCTAAATCTTTGGATTAACATTGTTTGATGTATGAAATTAGTTGGACCTGCCTTTTTTGTTATAAAAAATTCAAAAAGTGCAGTATACTTTACAAATGAAATGATGTACAGGTGTGATGACACCCGCAAAAAAAAAAAGGAGGCAGGTGTGATGACACAAGATCCTAACGGTGCGATCGCCAACAAAAAGTAGCGCCTGGGCAGCCGAAGAAGAGGCGAAAGTGAAAGCATTCGTACGGGCTGACGGACGGACGGACTCACTCGACGCACCGCCCGCCCCGCGGATTGGTCCGGCGGCCTCGCAGGAATCTCGTCGATTCCCAGGTCCAACCCCAGCCAACCGGACTCGTTGACAGATACAGTCTGACGGACGACGGCCCCAACACACCGGCCCGCGGTCTCCGGCCTCGTTGCGTCCGCCCCCCACGCCCCACTATTCATAAACCCATCGCCCCCCACGCCGTCCCCGCCGCCGCCCTCCCCCCTCCCTCCCCCGCCGCCAGCCATGGCCTCCCCCTCCCCAATGCTGCCCTCCTCCCCCTCCGCCCACCGCCAACCCTCCTCCCCCCACCCCGGCCAGCTCCACCTCCACCCCCGCCTCCACAGCCACAATCCCTCCTCCCGCCTCGCCCTCCTACGCTCGCTCCCGCTCCGCCTCCGCCTCGCCATTCCCCGCCCCCGCCTCCCCACCCTCCCCCTCGCCCTCCCCTCCTCCACCGGCGGCAACAACAACGACGACGACAACAACGGCGGCGGCGGCGGGGACGACGAAGCAGGGGACGGCGGCGGCGGCGAGTGGGGCGGGCACCGGGGGGAGGCGCTGTTCGTGCTGGCGCAGGCGGGGCGGAAGCTCTCCAGCCTGCCCGCCGACCTCGCCGCGGCCGTCGACGGCGGTCGCGTCACGGCCGACATCGTGCGGCGCTTCGCGGAGATGGACCGCTCGCCGCTGCTCCGCTGGCTGCTGCGCTTCAGAGGGTTCCGGGAGCGCCTCCTCGCCGACGACCTCTTCCTCGCCAAGCTCGCCATGGAGATGGGCGTCGGCATGATCGCCAAGGTGATCCGCGGACGGATGCATATTTCCTAATTTTTCTTATCTTATTATATATCCTCTTTTGATTTCAATTTTTTTAATGAAATCACGTCTTAATTTGTGCTGCTTGCTCTGTTTTTTTTAGACCGCTGCGGAGTATGAGAAGAGACGGGAGAACTTCGTCAAGGAGATTGACATCGTCATCGCTGATGTGGTATGCCTGCCCTTTCTTGTCTCTGCTACTGCAGACGGGCAATTTCTACATCTGTAGATACATAACTCACATTTTTCAAAATCAAAATAGCAAAACAAGGTATGGATGTGAAACTGTTTTTACAAAGATAGCCAATCAAACATACAGTGCTCTGTCAATCGCTGTTAACTTTTATTGGGAATTCTCTTTGTCCTTAACTTGTAATGTTCGTCAGTGAGTGCAATAATGAAAGAAATACGATTGACTGAGTACTGTATGTTTTTTCCCAAGTGTTCTGATCTCACCCAGTCAGGAGTTTAATATGTGCTCTGCTCTGTTATTTCGACACTACATTACCTTCTAAGTTGAAAATTCCTCAACTTTGACACATAAAGTTGGAATTAATATAATGCAATGAAATTACTATTTTTTCTGAATATCTAAAATGTAGCTGCGTTATCTGCTTGATTGGCTATCTTTGTAATATGAAATCACTTGATATATGGTGGGGCCTTATTACAATAATGGCAAATCTTGGAAGAGAATAGCATTTTTATTTTCTCATGGAAATGCGTCTTGCTATCCTGTTAAATGTAAATGAATAATTGAGCACACAAGCGGAACCTCAAACTATACAATATGTACTGAGGACATTGGTACTGATAGAACCATTCTGTTTAGAACCACACAAAGAAAGGGTTATTGGCTTTTGCTTTTGTTTTCATTGTTGAATTAATTCACCAACTTATTCTAAATGATGTAATTATTGTACTTCCAACTCATTGTTACAATTTTACTAAATCTAATTCAGTTCTTTCTTGTACTACCCAGGTCATGGCAATAGTTGCAGATTTCATGCTTGTCTATCTTCCAGCACCAACTGTGTCTTTGCAGCCACCACTTGCGAGAAATGCTGGACTTATTACTAGTTTTTTCCACAATTGCCCAGACAATGCTTTCCAAGTAAACTGAACTTCATGATTTTTTATACCTGAATACTCCTTTTCCCATTTTATCAAAACACTTACGCTAATTTCTTTTCCAGATTGCTTTGGCTGGAAGATCATTCTCGCTTCTGCAGAGGCTAGGAGCTATTGTGGTAAAGTACATTCTGTTTTCATGGGTTATTTTGATACTCATATTGTGACCTTAAATTTGAGGTTTTGATCAACTAACAGTTGTGATCCTTTGCAGAAAAATGGTGCGAAGCTTTTCGCTGTTGGAACTGGTGCTTCTCTGGTAAGCTTGCCATGCCAGAAAAGTTGTATTGTGATGAATTGATAATCATCATTAACAACTTCTCTTGATTTTTGTTAGTAAATATGCCAATGTCAAAATTTTCCCCTCTTTTGGGCAGTAAACACTAGGAGAGGATCCTATTATGAGATTTTAGAGATTTTTTTAAAAAAATTGGACGAATTTTACAAGAAACTGTTCACGTATCATTGTAAAATATATCTGCCACTTGTTTTCATCAGGCTAAACTACTCATGCTTTTAACCTTCAATTCGAGCGACTCCAATAAAGTAGTGTGTTACGTCCGACACAATATTGAGCTAACTTGCTTGAAGTCTCCAGAGAACTGTTTGGCCAGCTAAATACATATGTACTTATAGTTAACCAAACCTCCAGAAAATTGTAAGCTGGAGCTTTTACTTTGGAGTACGCAGACTCTCTAATAATTCAACTATCAGATATTTCTCGTGTTTTCTGTTTTTTGTAAGGCAATTTTTTTCCTTTCAGTAACTAAGGATTTATTTTTACGATGGCATAACTCTGTTTTTTTCTCTGAAGAACACATCTTTCTGAATTTAATGTTTCTGTTCTGAAAAGGAACAATCTAGCAATCATTGTCGCCAATGCCTGATTTCCTGAACTTTGTCATCTATCCCAGGTTGGTACTGGTGTCACCAATGCACTGATCAAAGCAAGGAAGGCTGTTGACAAGGACCTCGACGACGAAGTTGACGATATTCCAGTGGTGTCAACTAGTATTGCCTATGGTATATATATGGCAGTTTCTAGTAATCTCAGGTAAACGTATTCTCCATAATATTCAACACATGTAGCATAAATAAATCCTCTGTTGAATCCATTCTCTTGTTTTTATCTTGAATGGGGCAACCATTACAAAGCATAGTATCTTTTTCCGAGGAATCCAAAGCACAGTATCTAATATCTGAAAAACAATGCATATTCCCTTTGTTCTTAACGGTCTTATTATTTTTGAGTGACAAATGAAAATTCATATCTCCAACAGGTACCAGATTTTGTCCGGTGTAATCGAGCAGAGGATGCTGGAGCCCGTATTGCATAACCACAAGCTGCTGCTGAGCGCACTCTGCTTCGCTGTTAGGACAGGGAACACATTCTTGGGTTCTTTACTGTAAGTATTAGCAACAATTGCGGAAGTCTCGGCCCTGTTACGACAATATTACTTACCAATGAACTTTTATGAACAGATGGGTGGACTATGCCAGGATGGTGGGTGTTCAAAAGGCCGAGGAGGAGATCTAAAGTTGCAGCCTTTTTTGTTACTGAGCTTTGCCGGAATTCGGAAGTCACTACCATATCTTGCCTGAACCCTAGAATGCTGTTCTTCTCTTCGTATAGGGAATGCTTCAGGAGAGAGTTCATTTTATTTTCCTGAAAGCAAGAAGATAGATATATACCTGTCGAATTATCGTGAATGTCATTGTACTTGTCGTCGTGTTATCATATCTTGCAGCTTGCAAGGCCATATAGCATGAATTCTTTAAAAGAAAAACTTCCCATCCAAAAAAATGTTTTTCTTTGCAGATATGTGTAAAATAGATGTGCTTGGAGTGCAATTCATTATCACAGGGAACATCAAAAGTTCATATAGAATAATTTACAACAGCGGGTGAAACAAAATGTGATAACTCGCACAATAAAATAAAAGTTGCTCACGTCACTGTTTAGGAGCATCAGTGGCAAAAACAAATGGCAGGCCAGAGAAATAGAGCAAACAAAGAGAGCTTGTTGAATAATTTTGAATATTACTAGTTGAAATTATGGCATTAAAATATAAAAATACTCAAATAAAACTTGTGAGGTAATTTAACATTAAAGTAGTTCACCAGAATGGTGAAGCAATGCTAATTGTTATTGGGCAAAAGAAAGAATGCTGAATATGAGCGGCAAATCCATAGCTGGACATGAGCTATGATGGTCCGAGATGAACAGTAAATTTGAAGAAAATAGGTAAAAAAAATTCAAAACATTCTCAATTTTTTGCACATCAAAGATAACCAAATTTTATATGTGTGTGCAACTTTTACGCCAATATGACATTGGGGAGCTTGGGGTTGAAAAAACAAAATCAGTGCTCCAAAATCGATTTTGAACCTTTCTCAAAACTCTTAATTTTGCTTTTTTTTTCCTAGAGCTCCTCTGATGTCATATCATTTAGAGTATTTTTTCAGATTTGTTTGAATTTTTCTGTTATTTTTCTCATTTATTGTTCATGTGCTGGAGCATCTTATCTCGTGTGTCGAAACACCGTCCTCTTATTTTCTCTGTCTTCTATTCCTTCCATCCGGAAATACTTGCCGAAGAAATGGATAAAAATAAATGTATCTAAAACCAAAATACGTCTAGATACATCCATTTATCTAACAAGTATTTCAGGATGAAGGAAGTACTTGAAAAAACTTAGGGCATCTCCAGCACGTACCCTTAAAACAAACACACTATTTGCCCGCGGACCAGCCCCGAGTGATGTCCGGACACAGATACATGATCTGATCATACAACCCAGACCCTAAATGTCCGCCTATATAAACTTAAATAGATACTTAGAAAAATAGGAGCACAAGCCTTTCGCTAGCAATCACAAAGCCGCACAATAGTAAAGCCTTCTGCCAAATTCTTGCAATTAGCACAAAGCCTTCGGCCAAATCAATTAGTTTAGGCAGCTTTGGCCAAAGTAATGCCTTCATCAAATCAACTACTCCCTCCGTCCCACAAATATAAGATCGTTTTTCAGGTTAGCTTGAAAGATCGTTGTTCAAGTTAGCTTGAAAATCGATCTTATATTGCGGGACGAAGGGAGTAGTGATTAGTTTGGGCTGCTTTGGTGCCTTCCGTCATATCAACTAGTGATTTACAACCACCTTCCGCAGCATGCATGCAAAATATCATTTCACCAAACAAAGAATCACCTTCTGCCAAAAGAATGCATAATCCTTCCACCAAATCAAATAGCAGCGCTTTTGCCTTCCACCATCCGAACGAAGATGTGAGGTGCACGTGCATTTAATCTTAACCCACACTTTACTTCTAACTTAGATCATTTGCCCCCCCCCCCCCCCCCCCGCCTCTCTGAGATTAACGGATAGGGCCGAGGGCACTAGCCATTTAGACAACCCTAGGGCAAACCATCAAACCCCACGTAAAGTGCGGCAAATGATCCAAATCCCTGTGATTTGGAGATGCCCTTAGTATTTTTTATTTTATTTTGTGGGGAATATGCCCTTAGTGTGTTGTCCTCATTTGTCTAACCTTAAGTATGTTCCCTCTTCGTCTTTTTTGTTTTGATTTTGTCCTCCTATCTCTTATTTTCTCCACCAGTTTTCTTTGATAAACCAATAAGTGCTTAGTAAACAAAGTTCTAGAATTTATTTTGATTGGTAAACCACAGACATGATTTTATTTGGTAAACACTTATTTATAAAACCCTGTAAAACACTTATATTTATACAACACAATTAATATGGGTTGGTAAATCACATGCTCACACAATAGAATACTTAGGCCCTGTTGCAGCACACATACAATTATTTATTTTAGTGATAGGACACGCATTATCTAGTTTAGTGAAAAATATGAGCTTTCACTGACACCTCGGGCTAATTGCTTGGACCGTCAGAAAAGCAAACTATATGTTCGCTATGCAGGGCTGGGCCCATAGATGTGCAAACTGTGCGGCCCGCACAGGGCCCATAAGTTTTGGGGGCCCCAAAAATTTTATAGGCCTATGTATTTCGGGGTGGAGACAATGGGGTCGGTCCATGGATTTTCCTTCCTTTTGCTACATTTCGCTCAAAGGGTTGAAGGGGTTCTCATCCTTCAGAGACTACGAGTGTAATAGGAGCATCCATTGACAAAAGGATCACCCTAAGATGATCATCTCATGGCTATTGGGAACGAATCAAATCAGATGGTTCTATTTCTCAACCTTTCTGACTTGCTCCTACGGAACCAAGGTCGAAAGGATTGAAAAAGTCAGTCATTCACAACCACTGATGAAGGATTCCTCGAAAAGTTAAGGATTAGTAGTTCTTTTTCGAAATTGATTTCGAGAAAGAATGGATTCGGTCTTATACATATGCGAGGAAGGTAATCAAAAAAGAGAGAAAACGAATTCTTCTTTCTTTTATCACTTAGGAGCCGTGCGAGATGAAAGTCTCATGCACGGTTTTGCATGAGAGAAATAAGCGAGGAATCCTCTTTTCGACTCTGACTCCCCTTCTCCAGTCGTTGCTTTTCTTTCTGTTACTTTGATATTCTTCCTGGGATGTGTTAGCATATCAGGATTCATGGAATAGGCGAAGGTTTGGATCGAACTACAAGCCAGGTACAAGCACAAGTTGAAGAGAGGAAGGGTTGAGAGCCGAGGTGGGAGGAGGAAGCCGCCGTTTGCCGTGATCCGTCCGGATGACCTGCACGACCCACTCCTTCAGGTATTTGTAGCTGGCTTCCCTGGCATGGACGTTGGACTTATTCCTTTGATGCCGGCCCAAGGCCCAGCAGTGGACGGTTGCTAACAGGATGGGCACTGGGCCGCTCGGTGCTGGCGCCTGAGTCAAGCCTTCGACGCGTTTTGCCTCAAACAACCACCTTCCTACTGGGCCGGCCTAATAGAGGCAGCGATGTTGAAAAAATAAGTAGGCAGCGATGTGAAAAAAATAAGGAAGCACACAGATCTTGCTAGGTTTTGAACTCTGGACCTCCATGTTGTGTACCACAGGAGCTAACCATTCAGATAACATCCGTTTGTGTAAAAATTGGAGTGTGCTAGTATAATAACTCATACCACTGCAGAATCCAGACAGTTTTTGATTTTTTTGAACTTTCCATGGAAATTGTGATTCTTTTTTAACCAATGAGCTATATTTGAAAAAAGAGAGCAATGTTTAGAAATCCGATAAATTTTTGAACAACCGGACAAATTTTCACATTTCAAAAAATAAAAGAAAAGCGTGAACATTTTTCAACAAATACAAAATTTGAAATTCCTGAACATTTGCCGAAACATTAACATTTATTGAGTTTTGAGAACAAAAATTTGATAATGGGAACAATTTTTCTAAAGTTCAAACATTTTCTGAAATCCCCAGACATTTTTGAAAAACTCGAACATTTATTGAATTTCGAGAACAAAATTGGATAATGGGAACATTTATTGAATTGTTGAGTACTTTTTGAAAAGCATGAACATTTTTTGAAAACATGAACAATATCTGCATTTGTGAGATAGTTTGAAATATTATGAACAATTTTTATAATGGGAACATTTTCTGAATTGTTGAACAATTTTGGAGAAGCGTGAACAGTTTTTCAAAATTCCGAACATTTTTTGAAACGTGAACATCATTTGAAAACAGGGACATTTTTTACATAAGTTTTTTTAAAAACACGAACATTTTTTGAAATTCCCAAACATTTTCTGAATTTATGAACAAAAATATGGAAACATGAACATATTTGAAATTTTGAACAAATTTTGAAAACACGAGCAGTTTTTGAAACTTTCATTCATTTTTGGAAGTTACGATAGAATTTTAAAAATCCAAACAGTTTTTGAACAAATCAGAACATTTCCTTTCTTTTTTGAAAAATCCTAAAAATTTGTAACTATGAACATTTTTTGAAAAAAGAAATATAATGTTTAAAAAGAAAAGAACAAAAAAGAAAAAAATATATGAAAAGGAAACAGAAAACAAAAAAAAAGAAACATGAAAGTGAAAAAAAGTGAAAAACAATAAAATAATAAAACCTGGTTCGAAGAACTTTCTAGAAGTCTCCCAAAACCGGAATGGGTAATTCCTAAGCTATCTACGTAAGTGGGCCGGCCCAGAAAGAGTCGCTCGGTCGCTCGCCCTGTGCGAAGCGCCGGTAGTTTGCCGCAATGAGCGGCCAATAGGAAATTCCTATGCTCGATGCCTCGATCGCAGGACGCAGGTTCGACTCGATGGGAAATGAAACCGAATGGCGAACCAGGGAGGCAAGGATTGATCGCATCCAGAGGAAGCCGGACGGCGCGTCATCTTGGTTCGCATCTAGATCCAGCGATGCCGCGACGGGTGACACGACAACAGGTACAAGAATTACATCCCTCATTGGTTCGCATCCATGATCCATCGATTATTCCTCTCATAGTCTTGTGATCCTGGGTTCTCAGAGATGAAGTTTCGACGATATACTTGTTGGCTGTCTTTTGACGCCTCTTCCATTTCCAACTCCTTGACTGCTGCCATAAGTCATGAGAGTATCTAATGCTATCCGCTACGCTAGCTATGATATACCTATTGTGATTCTAGCTATCTGCTAGCTAGCTATTGTGTTATCAATACGATATATACGTAGTTATTGTGATTTGGGTTCTCCAGGAGGAAAATTGCTCCTGATTCCTATTTGTGTATTAACTTTTGGTAGGGATCATTAGAGAGATAGGTTCTTGCCTCCTCGGTTAAATATCACAGTATAACAGTTCAACCAGACAGAACACGAGACTAGGTGTCGTGGTTTTGTCATGACAGATGTCCTTGAGAAATGACTAAGTCTAGAGGTCATCGCAACTAGGTGGTCGCTTGAGAGGGGTTGATCAAAAACAAAGGACACGGGTTTACCTAGGTTCGACCCCTCACACTGGAGGTAAAGACCTACTTCCTTCTTGATTGATATTGCTAGAAATCTCGATTATAAGGATGCGGATTCGCTAACCCGGCTCTCGATTAACTGTAACTTAGTCCTTTTGTCCCAGGGCTCCTTTTTATATATAGATTGAGACCCTAGGTTTACAATAGAGTCCGGGTCGTATTACGACCCATGTTCTATCCTGCTTTCTACTTATATCCCAAGCAAGGAGAAGCTTCATCATTGGGCCTTGGTCAAGCCTGCCCATTATACATCTCCATGAGCCGGCCTCTAACAAGTCGTGCTTTTGTCTTCAGGGCCTCCCTCATGAATGTTGATCCGACGGGCCAAAGTGACCCATGAGCCGGTGGGCTCCTGGCGGGGCCGTTTCCACCTAGCCGGGTCATTCCGTGGGGAATATCCCCAGCGATAGGTGTGTTAGACGGTTCGTCTAATTGCCAAACATTGACGCATAATCTTCAATTGATATATGCTATCGTATGAATATGTATGATTTTTTATATACCCAATTGTTAGGGAAGATATTATATCATATACATTATAATTGCTCGTTAGTTCATTTAAGTGAAAGGGCCCCATTCTTTTCGCAGAGGGCCCCCAATTTTGCTGGCCCGGCCCTGTCGCTATAACCCAGGTGAATGTCGTGAACAAACCGACGGGCACCATCTAGACCAGGTGCGGCTATGTCCTACTTCCTGGGCGGATCCTATTTGGCACTTTAGCGCCCGTTCGCTAACAGGCGCCTGACGGACGCGTCTAGTTGGGTTCGGCCCATCTAACGTGTTTTTTAAGGGAAAAAAAGAGAGATGTTGGTTATTCGAAACAGCAACCTCCGTCTTCAAGGTAAGCTGGTATAGCCACCAAGCGCGAAGTGGTAAACTAGAGTTTGTTTCTTTTCCTTTTCCTTTTTTTTGTTTTCTGTTTCTTCTTCTTCCAGGTAGATGAATTGTTTGCAAGTACGTGAATGTTTTCTTCAAATCGATGAACCTTTTCAAATTTGATGAACCTTTTTTCAATTTCAATGAATTGTTTTTCGAAATCGGTGAACTTTTTTTTCAAATTCGATGAACTTTTTTTCAAATCATTTTTTTTCAGTTTTGATGAACTTTTTCTAAATTGATGAACTATTCTCAAAATTGATGATTTTGTTTCAAAATCCGCGAACTATTTCTCAGATTTTATGATTTTTTTTCAAAATAAATGAACTTTTATTCAAAATTGGTGAACTTCTTTCAAAATCAATAAAGTAATTTGTGAACTTTTTTTCAAAATTTCATGAAATTCATCCTAAATTTTGTGAACTTTTTTTCAAATTTGTGAAGATTTCCCACATTCACGATTTTCTTTCAGTCTGTGCGAACCTTTTAAATTTTATTAACTTTCTTCAAATTCACGTTTTTATATTGTGCATTCACTTTTTATTTTTTCCATTTTATCATAAAATAATATGCATAATAGGCTAGGTATATTATAAGGTCCTTTTGTCCTCAGACTGAACAACTAAGGGAGATTGTCCTATAGGCTGTGTTCGAAGGTTTGGGTACGTGCCGTCATAAATCGAATCTGGCTTTACGACATTTTCGAGCGTGTTTACACGGTCAGAGATCGAATCCTGGCTCTACCACATTTTCGAGTGTATTTACGCGAGGCGTCCGAGCACCATTATCGCTGGCCGGCGCCTTATGCGCCGAATCCTGTGAGGCGGTAGCTGACGTCGCCTCAAGCGCCTCTTTAATGGGCCAGACCAGCACTCATTCGTCAGCTGCTTAACGCTCACTAGTGGTTAGTAGGTTTGCTTCGTTTATTTTTATTTTCAGTTATTTTTTCAACTTTTGTTTATAGTTTAATTTTAAATGCATTCAATTTTTTCTTAAATTTTTAGAAAGTTCACCGCACATTCGAATGTGCTGGTGTGGCTTTCCCACATTTTTTAGTGTTTTTACGCGGTCAGAGATCGAATCCGTGCTCTACCACATTTTCGAGCGTTTTTACACGAGGCGTGCGAGCGCCAGTATCGCTAGCCGGCGCCTTACGCGCTGAACAGGAGCTCCCCACTTCCTATGAGGCGGTACCTGGCGTCGCCTCAAGCGCCTCCTTAATGGGCCAGACCGGCACTCATTCGCTAGCTCTGCCTAAGCTCACTAGCGGTTAGCAGGTTTGCTTCATTTAGTTTTTCCACTTTTGTTTATTTTTATTTTTTAATATATTCAGAAAATTATATTTCTTAAATTTTGAAAAAGTTCACTTCACATTAGAAAATGTTCTTGTAATGTAAACAATTGTTTAGAAAATGTGCTTATCATTCAAAATAAATTTTCTTGTAATTTGAAAATGGGTGGCATGTTTAAAAATATATTCAAGATATTTTTATTAAAATTCCATGACATTGAAATAAAACTAGCATATTCATAAAATATATCAGTTTCATCCCAAAAAGTGCTCACATGTTTAAAAATATGTTTCAGGACATGTCTAAAACAAGTGTTCATGAAATGTAAAATTTGGCTCACCAGTTTTCTTAATAATGTCTGAATGTTTGAAATTTAAAAAATGTCGACATATTCAAAAATATGTTAATGATATTTTTTAGACAATTCATGATAACATAAAAGGTTTTTCATGTAATTCTTAAAACGTGTTCGTATCATTCAAACAAATGTTCATGAAATGTTAAATTTCGTTCACACAATTTTTGAAAAATGTTTGTACCATTCAAAAAACGTTTGTGCCCTTAAAAAAATGTTCATAAACACTAAGAAATGTGTGCATGTTTTACAAAAAAGTTTAATTTCAGTCTAGAAATGTTTATTTAGAATTTTTTTCGTATACTTTTTATATATGTTTATGATTTACTTTAAAAATGTTTAACGTGTATTTGAAAAAGTTCAACATGTATTTGAGATAAGTTGGTATGCACTTATATAGCAGTAGCACTGATCCATCGAGTCGGCGTGTGGTACAGCCGGAGGCCGAGTGGGTTTCGATCCTACGTTTTGTAGGAAAACCGTTTCTGCTACGTAATGGACGGAACCAATCCAAACGAGGAAGAGCAAAAAAAAATGTGGCCGGTGTACGTGCGTGACCGTACAGTATAAGCTTCACGTGTACCGTGTACGGGAGCATGCTTGCTTCGGAGCTCGTACGGCTTGTTCCTTTGGAAAGCACTCCATCGTCGTCGTCTCGCCGTCGCCACTGGGCCAACAGCCGTTCCGACCAAAACCCCTCTCTCTTTGCTTGTTTTCACCAACGTACCTAGCTAGTACTCCCTCTGTTTCGAATTACTTGTCTTGGATTTGTCTAGATACGGGTGTATCTAGACTCATTTTAGTGTTAGATACATCCGTATCTAGATAAATCTAAGACAAGTAATTCAGAACGGAGGGATACTAGCCCATTCAAGGACTACTCTTGACCGACCTAACGATACTAGCCCGCTAGTATATTTTGCCGCCCTGGTCAGTAAATATTGCATGAAAGCCCATCCAATCTGGTCTAGCTTTTGACTAGTTCGCTTGGTTAGACTGAGAATCGGCCCAGCGGCCAGGCCCAACAGTCATCTCACTAGGTCAAGGTCGAAGCCCTGGGTTTCCTTCCCAACCCCAGTCCTGATTTACCCCCACCTGAGCCGTTACTAGTGGTGACTAACTGGCGATGGCATCGTGGCTTGTCTGATCCCCCTCCCATCCCATTGCCATTGTCGCCCATCTCCTCTCACAACGCCATCTCGACCTGTCTGAGGTGTAGCATGCACATTCTGGGGATGCAGTGGGCCATCCAGATGGAACACCAGCACGTTGTCGGCCGTGCCTCCCATGGTTCCTCTCCAAGCATCGGGTCGTCTCGTGTGCTTACTTTCACAGAGTATTTTTTTTGGAGCGGGGAGATAACTATAGTGAGCATGAAAAACATCATATGGCATGTTCATTCATGTAAATTTTTATGCTTTTGAAATTCTTGCCTTGAAGTATCTCTACCTACTCTTATAGTCTTTCCCGACAAGTCTTGTTGCAAAGAGTATTACTTGTCTACAAATATGAAGGAACTTTTCCGATGCCAAAAAGTGCAGGTGCATGTAAAACTGAACAAATGATGGCAAAAAGAAAATACATCTTTCGGTCAGCCGGCCGGCGCCAGTTATGTTTCTACTTCTTCCAATATCAACTCAAACCAATGGAAATATTACTTATATTTGCGGAACTTGTAACATGACAATAGTTTCCGAACTTATAAGGTTAGAACTGAATAAGACATGCACATATTACTTATATTTCTGAAGATTTAGCTCTAACGTTTCAGATTTTCTATTAGTGAGTAGTGACCGACCGATAACTTTGCATTCATTGTTCCCAGCAGCATCATGTGCGTTATAAAATTGCATATTTCAAGAAACTTGCACGTTCATATTTTTGCAATGACAACTTTGTGGTCTCTTGCAATGAAACGGATTAATGTGTATATATGGGACACATTTGATCATTCGAAAATCATGATAAAAATACTGCACGCCGTTCTGAATAGGAATTCATGAAAAGATCCTATTATTCTCTGATATCATTGCCAACAAAAAAAATTGAATTTATTAATTATTAAAAGTGCTAGAACGTGCAGAGGCACGGGTTGACAACTAATAGTTATATACTCAAAGGCATTAACTCAAAGTCTCCAGACCAAGTTAATGTGGTTATTGTCTTAATCAGGGAGTATGTTTTCCTGAGCTATACAAATTAGAGACCAAAACAATAGCAAAAGTGTTTGAAAAAGTAGTTATGTTGAAGATCATTACCAAAAAAAGTAAAAGTCTGTAGACCACATTATTAAAAATTCATTTTTTAGAACATCGATTTCTAATTATTCATCTCCAAAGCGAAAAATTTGCGGTGACGTCCGACAACCGCCACGTGGCCGTGCTGCAACTAGCACACAAATAAATATCGAGGGTGTTGACACTTTGCGTAGTCAACCATTAGTTGATATCTACTTATGTTTAGTAGATACTCTCTCCGTTCGTAAATATAAGTCATTTTATAAATTTCAATATGAAATACATATAGAGCAAAATAAATGAATCCCACTCTAAAAGATGTCTATATACATCTCTATGTAGTCCCTAGGGAAATATCTAAAATGAATAATGCTTAGAAATGTAGGGAGTAATATTAAGGGTCTTGACACACTTATACATTATGTCATTAGGTGGTCTATGGATCTAGATATAATTTTTATTAGTTTTCATGTCTGTTGTACTACCATAAGTAAAGATGACTCTTACGAAAAAGATGGCGTTGATTTGTGGAGTGACAAAGCATCCCCCAATAGTCAACAATATGGATGGCATTGATTTATTCAATGGCAAAACATCTGCCAATCTACAGCATTGAGCATTTTTTTCCAAGGCAACCAGGACGGAAGGTTGTAGCTTCAATGTTACTGCTACTGCTACTGCTCGTACATTTAATTGATGGGCCAACTAACTATCACACATAGCATGGGCCAGTGGATGACGAGTCAGTCTCTCACATGCGATGCATCATGCCTGAGGCCCATTGAAAAATTCTGGTGGAAGGCAAGACGCACAGCACAAAGTTTAGTCCCACCCCGCCGAGGCAAGGAGGTAGAGACCACCTTATAAGGTGGATCTAAAGTTGTCTTCTAGAATACAGGAAATTGATAGAGCATTGATGTACGCACACATTAGCGCGTGCGCTCGCGTGATTATACGCCTGGACTTAGGACGCTTGGCGCGGCGCTTTCCGTTTCTTTTTGTTGTTTCCTTTTTATGTATGTAAACACATGCACCTGTTTATCTAACAATACACAGTCTTGCTTTTCATGTAGGATCCATTATAGTGTGTGCCCATTCCTCTGGTTGATGAATATTAGCATGACAATTGCTAATATTCTATGGTAGATCCAAAGGAAAAAACCCAAGCGCAACCTAAAGGAGGCCCATGAAACCATAGATCCTAGAGGCGACCCAAGAAAAAGAAGGAGCACACACCCCAGACTCAACCGACATCGGGGGTTTGCTCCCCTCTGTCGACTGCTCCGGCGACAGGGAGGGAAGTGAACATCGGGAACTTGTTTTTGCGTGTGTACAATAGTCTAGGTGTCATACTTGGCTCTTTGGATGTCCATGGCTTCGTCCCCAACTGTAGCGATTATAGCGGCAAATAAGTTCCCTCGATATCTCGTATCAAACCAGTGGTTTTCTCAACTATCCGTGTTTGATATGGAGACCAAACCACATACGTACAGTAAGTTGCACGGATTTCCTTTGCATCGATCGAAATTTAAACTTGTTGCAATCCCGGTCAGCAGAGCAACACGACTACTTCACTCACACACTCACACACACATATGCTGCACGACCTAACTCCAATTATACAAGGCCTGCTAGGACACTTCCGCGTGCTACACGCCTTCGACAACACCAAAGCCCGCGTCAAGGGTATCGACGGCGATTTGGACACAATCCCCGCCATCATCCACAACCCACCCGAGTCCCTTCCCCTCGACAACACACCAACTCTTCACCATAGTCACCACGAGTTCTCCGTCCCGGTCATCAATCTCACCGGCCTCGCGACGCCGTCCTGACGAGCCTCGGCGACCGGCGAGATAAAGGTGACCGCGGAGATGGTGGGTTTCTTATGTGTGACGCCGGACTCGGCCATGTCCGAAACGCTCGCGGCGGTGCGGCGCTTCAACGAGGGTCGGGGGAGGCCAGGGCGCCGCCGTACAAAGGCCGGGAAATATTATACTAGTAACGATTGTCATCAAGCAATAGTATATGTCGATCGAGTTTGATCTATCCAGTGACTATACTAGAATGACACAATCAAAAGCTGTTTGGGTGTGGTCACCGTACGTTCTTGTAGACAACGGCAGATGTCCCCGTGCCGGCCGACGTTGTAGCATGCGAGGTCCCCGTACACGGCGGACCTGGCTGATGGACGAAAGTAAGTAGTGCTCGTTGAAGTTGATCGAGATGCCAGAGAGCCAGCACGGGTATAGTTTGATGGATGCTTGGGCCTTTCGTTGGCCGACGAGGTGACCGAAACCTAGCTAGACGGATAGCAGTGTCATACCCACTATCGATCATATGGCAGAAGGCCACAACAAATGCTGCATCATTGGTGAGTCTAGTGCTTCTTCTATACGTAGTTTTTCGCGCCTTGCTTCTTACAGAACATGATAGAATTTAGCTTTTATACACGTTAATATGCAGGAAAGAACAAATAATTATTTGCTGATAGAAAATGTGTATTACAATAGTCCATGAGTGCATGGTGCGTCCCTGCTCTATCACTAGCAATAGCATGCAGGATGGCTCTTGACAAGAACAACTTCTATAGATAGAATTTAGCTTTTATAAATATTAATATGGAGGAAAGAACAAATAATTATTTGCTGGTAGAAAATCTGGATTACAATAGTCCGTCTGACAAAAAAAAACAAATGGAAAATTACATTAGGTGGTAAGAACAAGAAACAAAAAGGCATCCGATGCATCTACTATAATAGTTCTCTACTTGCGCTTAACAACGCCGACATAAGGAAGCTCTACCGAACCCAAGTAGATCTTGCCATTGCTTCTCTCCATAATCTCGGTGGGCCTCACCTTCTTTGGCCCTCTCATCTCCTCGACTATGTTCCCATCATTACCGACCCTGACAGCGAGACGATGACTATCACGACCAAAGGGCAACTCATTCTTCTCGCGGTGCAACGCCACCCAATAGCCTCCTTTGGTGTCGGGCCTCACGTTATCTGGATAGCCGGGCAGGTCGGCAAAAGGCTCGGATGTGCCTGCGTTGACCCCTTTGATCCAGTGCCTCAGTAGCTTGCATGGTCCAGTAGATGCGACCACGAGGTGGGTGCGGTCGGCGCTGAGCGCGACGCCGTTGGGGTACGTCATGCCCGCCTGGAGCAGCGTGACATCCGATGTCCGTGGGTCGTAGCTCATGAGGCGGCCCGTCGAGTCTCCTGTGCGAGTGACCATCTCATGCTGCGACCTTTGATAGTTCATCGAGCTATCGGTGAAGTAGACCTTTCCCGTAACTTGATCAACGTCAACACCGTTGGTGAAGCGCAGAGGATAACCGTCAACCTGGTTGACCAACACGGTGGCCTCCCCGCCGCCCGGCGCTACCCGCATCAGCCCCTTGTACGCGTCGGCCACGTAGAGGTCGCCCGATTTCTCGTCGAACCGTAGGCCAAGCGGGCGGCCGCAGCGGCTCTCCCTGGCATTCTCAGTCTCCGAGCTGAACTTGGACGGCGTGCATGTCTTGCTATCATACCCGGGTCCATATGCATAGGTAGTCCATCCTAGCTTTTCGCCGTTCCACTTGAGGATCCGGCCGTCTGAGACGCCGCTGTAGGGTCCCTGGCCCAGTCCGTCGAAGGCGACGCTCTCCGGCCCTTTGACCGTCCCTCGCGGCAGCGGCAGCTGTTGGCTTCGTGAGGCATCGAAGCTAGTGGCGGCTAAGGCCCCGGGCATGAGGAGAAGGACGAGGATGATCAGCGTGACGGTGGTCTTGAGGAGGCGGCTCATGCTGCACCCCATGTTTTTGTCGATCTGCTTCTGCTAGCTTCTATCGCTGGCTCTTGGATGGATGGATCTGGCGTACTTACGTGTTGTTGGACTCTTGGTTAATTAGCACCTGCGCTTGATGGCTTGGTTTGATGATGGAGAGATCCAAGCTGGAGGCTGCACTTATATAGCAAGTAGCACTGATCCATCGAGAAGTAGCACTAGTCCGAGTCGGCGTGTGGTACAGCCGGAGGCCGAGTGGGTTTCGATCCTACCTCTTGTAGGAAAACCGTTTCTGCTACGCACGCTCGTGGATCGATCGAGCAAAAAAAAAAAAAAAGGTGGCCGGTGTACGTGCGTGTTGTTCGCTAGCACCTGGTACAGTACAACCGTACAAGCTACCTTCACGTGTACCGTGCACGGGAGCAGAAGAATCGATCCACCTGCTAGCCTGCTTGCTTCGGAGGCTAGCTTGCACGTACAGCTTGTTGCCTCCATCGTCGTCATCGTGGCCGGAAGTACTCGCAGTTAGGTACTCCCTCCGTCACATAATATAAGACGTTTTTTGACATCAATGTAGAGTCAAAAAGCCTCTTACATTATGGGACGGAGGGAGTATTTTTTTCTGCCGGCGCACAACTCTGTCATTTCTTGTTTCGACAAAATCTGGTTACTAAAGATTTCCATGAGCTTTATTTGCAGTGAGGTATGCATCACTGTCTCGATATCGCAACTGTGATGCAACTTAGCATTGTCGAGTCATATCATTTAGTGTGATTTTAGTTACAACATGACAATATTAGGGTATGCAGTGGCAATGCCAAAGTCAGACTAGTCTTGTTTTCTTTCTTCCACAAATTTAGATGTTCGAAGTGAAAATATATTTATTGCCAATTGTAGGGTATGCCGTACGTGGTGAATCTTATGCTGGCCATCATGCCATGGCAAGTTATAGGGTTCAATGTAAAATGACTCGTTGTTTTCCTCTCGTCCCTGCGGCTCTAGAACCCTAGCCGCCGCCAGGGAGGCCGATCTTCCAACGTTGTTCTCTGGCGGCTCCCCTCCGGTGGTGAGGGGGGTCGTCGGATTCTGTGGATTGTTTTTTACTCCCTTGTAGTCTAGGTTTTTAGGTTGTTCATTGTTTTTGCTTCGACGGCAATGATGACATCGCTGAATAAAGATTATCCGGATCCTTCCCTGACGAGGCCGTCGATCCTATGGTTGGGGATGGATTTGGAAATCAATCTGTTGAAACAAGGATGGCGTGGCGGCGACGGCCTCCTCGTGGTAGGCCTGTGTCCTTGGGCTCCGCCGTTGCGTCGGCGCTTGCTCCAGCGTCGGCGCGGAGCTTGGGAGGTAGTCAAGGAGCGGATGCAGATTGTGGTCTGCATGGACAACATCTGGAACCCACCGTAAGATAGCTGCGACAATGGGCGGTCATTTGATACCAAGGGAGATGTTTGCTCAAGAACCCACTGTAAGATAGCTGCGACAATGTGTGTCCATTTCTGATTCCAGAACATACTTCATGTGCCCTTTGAGATTTTGAATTTTATGGGTTGGCCCTCTCGATTGGAGTGCACTACTGATGTTCTGCTCACCTTCGTCCGTCCTGGCCAGGTTGACAATTTTGGGCTATCCATAGTATATGCAAATATTACACGCTTATACCTCGGCTTCCCCGCAACACAATGACAATGGTTTGGCTGCAACCAAGGTGGTAATGCCTACCACATCTCCGGTTCTTGTAAGTCCTTGTTCTCCGTGTCTCTGTGCCCCTGTTCAACTTGTTCTTCTTATTCCTCGCAGCGCGATACCAATGGATTGGCTGAAAATTGTGGTTCTGGCTCTCGAGCCGTGGCCGGTTGTGTTGCTGGCCGTCGAGCCTATCATTCATGGATTTATTATGTGGTCTTGTTGTCTGTCATGGTGGTCTTTTGGCCACCACAATCTTTTGATTGTGGTGATTTTACTTTTTTTTCATGTCTTTACGTGAGTTCCTTAACTTGCTAAGAACAGAAAGTCTATTGTTCACTATATTGAATGTGTGGTGGTGGTCTTCCGGTTCTCCCTTCCCTTGATCCCTCTCCCCTCCTCTCCTTCCTTCTCTCAGATTGCCTTATTTATTCATTTGTTTGATTCCGAACATCAGGTGCCCTCCATGGATGACATCGACAAGGGACATGTTGGAACCCCATGCCCGAGCTGTCGCCCTCGGAGAGGACATCGTCTAGTCCGATCTCACGCCCAGCACCAGTGAACCATACCAGGTCAGCATATGTGTTCTATCAAAATGAAGAAGCCTGGTGCTTAATACGTCTCCAACGTATCTATAATTTTTGATTGTTTCATGCTATTATAGTATCAACCTTGGATGTTTTATATGAAATTATATATCATTTTTTGGGACGAACCTATTAACTTAGTGCCAAGTGTCAGTTTCTGTTTTTTGCCTGTTTTTGGTTTTTCAGGAAATCGGTACCAAACGAAGTTCAAATACCCCGAAACTTTTTGACGATTTCTTTCTAGACAAGAGAGACCCTGCAAGCTTCGGGATGAGACCGGATGTGCAACGAGGAGACAGCAAGGCACTTGGGCGCGTCCAAGTACCTTGTGGGCCCCTCATGGCTCCGACTAAGTCATCCCACACTCGCCTGGGGAAGGTGCACAGGATGATGGGCATCGCGGTGGGCGACGACGGTGGCTCGATGACGGTTTTGGCCCTGTAGGTGGACGAGAGGTGGAGTCTCCGGTTCGTCATAGAGGCGCACGGACCGTGGCAGCTTGCGATGCCGCACTTCGCGCATGGCGACTGCACCAATGAACTACTCGAGATTAGTTGGTATAAACCCATAAAGCCTGTAACCATTCCTAAACAGCTTATATTTAGTTCTTGTATCATTATTAAGGGCATAATATCTTAAGCTTCAAGTTAACATGGGCAAGCATAAATGGTACTTAGATAGATGATATTAGTCTAGAGTACATGTAAGAAACACGATCCTTACTCTATGACATACGTGGACACCCTCGAAGGCTAGATGAAAATGTATCAGACTGAGAATTTAAAGAATATATTAAATCATGCCTTAATGATGTGGAATTTCTAATACTGATGAGCCTGAACCTTGGGCGACCATGGGCCAATTACATGGGAAAGACCCATGAATAAATCACTATTTGAAATAGCTTTTTTTGCAATATCAATATGATACAAATAATAGGATTAGATGGGTTGCAAGTGTTTATTATAAAAAAAGATGAGTTTCAAGGATTCTAAATGAAAGAATTTGAACCACGAATTTGGCAGCAAATTTCTTGCCACTTCCTACGTGCTAGAGTTCAGGATGGATCACATATTAAGAGACATCTAGCAAACAGCAGCCACGAACAAGGTACAGGAGCCCGGGCATATTGTTGCACTCGTGTTCTGTTCAAGGTGGGTGGTGGTGAGAGCGTTGCACATGTACTTACCAGCACCAGCAGCAGCCCGAACATAACGGCGGCCCGTCCGCCGGGCCTAGGGTTGGATGTTGTGAAAATGGACCACCCATAGTCACCACAGCCTGCAATCCGGCGTGGAGAGATCGAGGCAAACGAGGAGTATGGGACCTCCACAACCAGCAAGAATTACAGAAGGGGGCAGCCGAGTGCCATCGCCATGAATCTGCCGCCAATGGTCTGAGGTCGCAATTTTACGACTCTGGAGCGATGTTTCTATTGGGCCATCCAATCTGCTGGTCAGGTGTCACGGCCCAGTGCACGAGAGAGCTCCCAATACGGTTTGCGGAGCAGCGGCCCTGATTACGGTAGTCGGTTGTTTCGCACGGCGGGTTATGCGCGAGTGAGGCGCAAGTGGTGCTGTGGACGACTTGTGGATCTGGTGCGTTTGTTCATGGATCCGACGGTTGACAATGTTGAATCGCTGTGAGTGGGCGTAGCTAGCTTAGTTTTACTGTTTAGTAATACGTAGTAATACGCACGTTTTAGTATTTGAGTTGTCTTTGAGTTGTATCAAAACTTGGGGAACACCGTCTATGTCACAGTTACCTAATTTTAGCTGTTTTATTAATCAAGTCAAAACCATTCTCGGCAACAAAGATTTGCAGGTTCAGAGATATCTGTGACGTGCCTGAGACACGGGATGAGAAGGAGATTTAGTTATAGACATCTTACTTAATACGAGGCACACAATTTTCAGCCCTTTATTATTGCTTCTTTGTTTTTGAGGCATACATTAATTTGTGCTACATGTTCGCGTTGACCCTGGTGGCCTTTTATCTTGGCTTCACCCCTGCTCCATGCTGTTTGTGCGCTAGAGCGGTAAGTGCGAGAGGTCTCGTGAACCATCTTGGTCGATCAGGAGCGGCGTGGGCATCTTTAGTAACCGGCGC